>NW_011494956.1:3885907-3900337 GCF_000754665.1 Bison bison bison
CAGTCCATTCTGAAGAAGATCAGCCCTGGGATTTCTTTGGAAGGAATGATGCTAAAGCTGAAACTCCAGTACTTTGGCCACCTCATGAGAAGAGTTGACTCATTGGAAAAGACTCTGATGCTGGGAGGGATTGGGGGCAGGAGGAGAAGGGGACGACAGAGGATGAGATGGCTGGATGGCATCACTGACTCGATGGACATGAGTCTGAGTGAACTCCGGGAGTTGGTGATGGACAGGGAGGCCTGGTGTGCTGCGATTTATGGCATCAAAAAAGTCAGACACGACTGAGTGACTGAACTGAACTGAACTGAACTCCTTGAAAGGAAAGTTATGACCAACCTAGACTGCATATTAAAAAAGCAGAGACAGTACTTTGTCAACAAAGTATGTCAAGGCTATGGTTTTTTCCAGTAGTCATGGATGGATGTGAGAGTTGTACCAGAAATAAGGCTGAGCACCAAAGAATTGATGCTTTTAAATTGTTTTGCAGGAGAAGACTCTTGAAAGTCCCTGGACAGCAAGGAGATCAAACCAATCAATCCCAAAGGAAATCAACCCTGAATATTCATTAGAATGACTGTTGCTGAAGCTGAAGTTCCAATCCTTTGGCCATGATGCGAAGAGCCAACTCATTGGAAAAGACCCTGATGCTGGGAAAGATTGAACACAGGAGGAGAAGGGGATAACAGAAGACGAGATGGTTGGATGGCTCAATGGACATGAGTTTGAGCAAACTCCAGGAGATGGTGAAGGACAGGGAAGCCTGGCATGCTGCAGTCCATGGGGTTGCAGTCGGACACAACTTAGCGAATGAACAACAGCAATGTACATTTATGAATGTTTAAAAAATTTACATGGGTTTATCACAATGCCTTTTGCCAGTTGTAGCTTCCAGAGAATGCAAAATGTAAATTATTTTGCAGGATGCAATCTTCCAATGTAGTGAACAGCAAATGGGACAGTGGGTGAGGGCTGTGGAGGCAACAAGTATCATTATATTAATGGCAGATTTAAGTTCCTGCCATTCATAAATTTGTGGGAAATTAAAAATATATATATACAAAAAAAAAAAACAAAACAGACCTGCATAGCTATTAGCCTCAGAGGGCAGGAAACAGTGAAATCTCACTGTTAAGTTAAAAAATCATAATAAAACTTTTCAAGCTGAATGTTGAAGCAAAAAACTAAAAATATTTAGACTTTGCATAATCTTAAGCAACACCCTTTATTCAAATTCAGCTATGATCTAAGCACTTCTATTTTCCTATATTTATTTATGTATTTGTCCCCACTCTAGCACATTTTCATATTTTTCTTTTGTCATCTTTTAATGCCAAAACTGCATTTGCCTCAAAATTCTTTTCCAATTTTTTATTCAGTTTATGTTATTTTCTCCATTTTCTCAGTGTCAAAATAAAACATTATTAGAGAAGTTAGCCTTTTCATACTATTCATGGGATTCTCAAGGCAAGAATGCTAAAGTGGTCTGCCTTTCCCTTCTCCAGTGAACCACATTTTGTCAGAACTTCCCACCATGACCTGTCCATTTTGGGTGGTCCTACATGGCATGGCTCATAGTTTCACTGAGTTAGGCAAGGCTGTGGTCCATGTGATCAGTTTAGTTTTCTGGATTGTTGTTTTCATTCTGTCTGCCCTTTGATGGATAAGGATAAGAGGTTTGTGGAAGATTTCTGATGGAAGGGACTAGCTGTGTGAACTACTGAGTACTGCTCTGGTTGGCAAGGCCATGCTCAGTAAATCTTTAATCCAATTTTCTGCTGATGGGTGGGGCTGTGTTCCCTTCTTATAGTTTGGCCTGAGGCCAAGCTATGGTAGGGTTAATGGCCATAGTGGCACCCTCCTTCAAAAGGACTTAAGCCAGCAAGCCACAGCTCTCAGGAAGTAGTCAGTGCCTTTGACCTATTGGATCATAGAAAGAGCAAGAGAAAAAGCAAAAAAACCACATCTATTTCTGTTTCATTGACTACAACAAGCCTTTAACTGTGTGGATCACAAGAAACTGTGGAAAATTCTTCAAGAGATGGGACTACCAGACCACTTTACCTGCCTCCTGCAAAACCTGTATGCAGGCCAAGAAGCAACTGTTAGAACCAGACATGGAATAATGGACAGGTTCCAAATTGGGAAATGAGTATGTCAATGCTGTATATTGCCACCATGCTTATTTAACTTCTATGCAGAGTAAACGTGAAACGCCATGCTGGTTGAAGCACAAGCTGGAATCAAGACTGCCAGGAAAAATATCAACAACCTCAGATATGCAGATGACACCACCCTTATGGCAGGAAGTAAAGAGGAACTAAAGAGCCTCTTGATGAAAGTGAAATAGGAGAATGAAAAAGTCGGCTTAAACCACAACATTCAAAAAATGAAGATCATGGCATCCAGTCCCATTACTTCACAGCAAATAGATGGGGAAATAATGGAAACAGTGACAGACTTTATTTTGCGGGGCTCCAAAATCACTGTAGATGGTGACTTCAGCCATAAAATTAAAAGACATTTGCTGCTTGGAAGAAAAGCTATGACAAACCTAGACTTCATATTAAAAAGCTGAGACATTACTTTGCCAACAAAGGTCCATAGTCAAAGCTCTTGTTTTTCCAGTAGTCGTGTATAGATGTGAGAGTTGGACCATAAAGAAGGCTGAACCCTGAAGAACTGATGCTTTTGAACTGTGGTGTTGAAGACTTTTGAGAGTCCCTTGGACTTCAAAGAGATCAAACTAGTCAATCTTAAAGGAAATCAATCCTGATATTCATTGGAAGAACTAATGCTGAAGCTCCAATACTTTGGCCACCTGATGCATAGAGCTCATCGTTGGAAAAGACCTTCATGCTGGGAAAGATTGAAGGCAGGGGAAGAAGGGGATGTCAGAGGATAAGATGGTTGAATGCATCACCAACTCAATGGACATGAGTTTGAGCATGCTCTGGGAGATGGTGAAGAACAGGGAAGCCTGGCATGCTGCCATCCATGGGGTCACAAAGAGTTGGACACGACTGAGTGACTGAACAACAACCATGGAAGTCAGCATGTTCTATTGGACATTACAGCCATTTGTTATGGGTCACATTTTTATTTTTAAATTTTTCATTTTTAAGCTTCTCTTTATTGGATGTATAGTTGACATAGAAGATTGTATTAGTTTCAGGTGTGTTATATATTAATTTGATACTGATATACATTACCAGTTTATCACCATGATAATCTAGTAACCATCACTCACCTTACAAAGTCACTGCAATATTATTGACTATATTCCCTATGCTTTACATTCTATCCCTATGACCTATTTATAACTGGAAATCTATACCTATTTATCTCCTTAACCTATTTTTCTCACCCTCTAAGGCCCTCCCTTCTTACAGCTACCAGTTTGTTTTCTATATCTATGTGTTCATTTCTGTTTTTTTTTTTAATTTAATTTTATTTTTAAACTTTACAATATTGTATTAGTTTTGCCAAATATCGAAATGAATCCGCCACAGGTATACCTGTGTTCCCCATCCTGAACCCTCCTCCTTTCTCACTCCCCATACCCTCCCTCTGGGTCGTCCCAGTGCACCAGCCCCAAGCATCCAGTATCGTGCATCGAACCTGGACTGGCGACTCGTTTCATACAAGGTATTATACATGTTTCAATGCCATTCTCCCAAATCTCCCCACCCTCTCCCTCTCCCACAGAGTCCATAAGACTGATCTATACATCAGTGTCTCTTTTGCTGTCTCGTACACAGGGTTATTGTTACCATCTTTCTAAATTCCATATATATGCGTTAGTATACTGTATTGGTGTTTTTCTTTCTGGCTTATTTCTGTTTTTGTTTTTAGATTCTACATATAAGTGATATCACATGGTATTTATATTTCTAGTCTTACTTATTTCACTTAGTATAATAATTTCTAGGTCCATCAGTGTTGTCACAAATGACAAGATTTCTGTTGTTATGGTTAATATTTCATCATATAAATATGCTTAATTCATCCATCAATGGACATTTAAGTTGATTCCATGTCTTGTCTACTATAAATAATGTTGCAATGACCATAGAGTGCACGTTTTTTGATTTAGTGTTTCATTTTATTCAAATATCCAGAAGTGGAATTGCTAGATTGAACAAAGTTCTATCTTTCATTTTCTGAAGAATCTCTATATGCTTTCCATAGCAGCTATAGCATTTTACAATTCCACCAATAGAGCATGAGGGACTACCCGGGTCCAGCCCTGGTTGGATCCAGGGATGCCCTTGGGAGGACAGCGTTGGTGAAAAGGATAGCACAGCAGAGAGATCAGAGGCTTGATCTGACTGGTTTACGTGGGAAACTAATTAAGTTCATGACACCGAACTAGCTCTGACCATGGAGGCCGCAGGTGCTCTCTCAAATCGCTGAAGGTGCCCCACCCTGGGCACCTTCTAGAGTGGGTCTTAGAAGCCCAGGCAAGTAAGTGGTCTCAGAAAGCCCCCACGCTCCAATCATTCATCCTGAAGGAAGAACAGAGAAGAAAAGGAGAGAAAAGGAAGCAAGAACGACACGGGGAGACCAAGCCTGATGAGCATGGCCCGCAACTTTATTTTCCAAAGTAGCTTTTATACCTTAAGTTGTGCATAGAGGATAATAGGGGGTGTAGAGTCATGCAAGGTCAGCAGTCCTTGACTCTTATTGAAGCCAGGCTTTATTTCTGCAAACTTATCATATGCAAAGGCTTTAGGTGATTTACATCATCTTCTGGCCGGGAGGCCTGTTAACATTTTATGACCCTTTCTTCAGAATAATGGTTAGTCAATCAGAAAACTTATTTTCTCTGAAGGTGATTATTCTAAAGTCAGGCGCCACCCTCCGAAAGCATTAGATAAAGTTGCATTCCTATAGGGCAAAAGTGTGGTGGGTTATAACAGGAAAAGAATTAACTCAAGGGTCCAAGGTTACAAACATTAAAGCCAGTACTTACATTTCTATATACCAATTATATTAATCAATACACTCCCAGGGACACAGTAGGTAAGTGATATGGAAACTTGGCAGCAAGCATTAGCTCAACAAAGAAATCCTCTACTAGTTCTATTCTAACAATTTTAACTCTCTGAGAAGCTCTGCATTGTTAGAATATCTTAAGCTTCCTGTGCCTCTCGTGGTTGGGAGGCTGTGAACAATCACATTTGTAGCTGCAGGAATCTGAACAAACCTGTCAGGCAAGCTAGAAAGTCATCAGAGGGGTTTGAATTGAAACACTCCTATTATGCCCAGGAGACTTATTAACTAGAGCTCTAAGTTAATTTTCTTCAGAGAAAGGTGGTCGGGGATAGCCCCCCGTTAATGTCAGAGGAGTTGGTGAAAGTCATGAAATAGTGAAACAGACAGATTCTGGTTTTAGGGTAGACGCTCAGGCAGATCCAGGGGGGCCCTTGAGCCCTCACTCGCCTTGCCCGTCAGGGCTCTCCCGCATGACCTTGTCATGGGTGGGAACTCCCATGCTGGCTCCCGACAAGGGACTTCTTTTCTCCACCTCCTCACCAATAAGTTTTGTCTTATATTTTTGAAAATAACCATTCTAACATGTGTGAGGTGATATCTCATTGCTGGGGTCCAGCCCCAGCAGGAGCCAGGGGTACCCTCAGGATGACAGCCTAGGCGATAAGGATGGCAAAGAGGAGAGATCAGAGGCTTGATCTTCCTTGATTAACACAGAAAGCCAATAAAGCTCCTGTGTTCCAAGGAGTCATCCTGAAAGAAGAACAGAGAGAGAAAAGGAGGGAAAAGGAAAAAAGAATGACACGGGGAGACCGAGCTTTGGTGAGCGAGGCCCATAACTTTATTTTCAAAAGGAACTTTCGTATCTTGACTTGTACATAGAGGGAAATGAAAGATGCAAAGTCATACAGAGTCAGCCCAAACATTACATCTGTTTTGTCTTTATCAAAACCAGGATTTTTTTTTTCTGCATACCTTTCCCATAAACAATGTTGTGTACAATATCTTCTGGCCTTGGAGGCCTGTGGACATTTTATGACCCTCTTTTGATAAAGGCTGCTCACCCAGAAAACTTATTTTCCCTTAAAGTGTTTTTTCTTTATATTTCTAATCTATGTCAGCCTCAGAAAGTGCTAAACAGAGTTACATTCTCACAGAGCAAAGGTGCAGTAAGTTACAACAAGGAACCAATTAGCTCAAAAGGTCTGATGTGGTTAATTCCAAGGCTACTACTTGTTTTTCTTACATTCCAACTATGTTAACCAATGCACTCCCAGGTGCACAATGGATAAGGGATATGGGCACTTGGCAGCAAGCATTGGCTTAGCAATGAAATCCTACACCAGCACTACTCTAATATTTTTTAACTCTTTGAAAGGCTTCTATAGTTCTAGAATGTTTTAGGCTTCCCGTGTCTCTCACGGTTGGGAGGCTGTGAACAGTCATATGCATAACTGCAAGAGTCTAGATAAGCCTGTCAGGCAAGCTAGAAAGCCATCAGAGGGGTGCCTAGGAGACTTATTAACTAAAGCCCTAAGTTGATTTTTTCCAGAGAAAGGTGGTCGGGGATAGACCCTGTTAATGACAGAAGAGTTGGTGAAAGGCATAATATAATAAACAGTAGACAGATTTTGGTTTTGGGGTAGATGCTTGAGCAGATTCAGGGGGTCCCCTCGAGGCCTGATCCGCTTTTGCTTGTCAGGTCTCTTCCGCATGACCTTTGTCATGGGTGGGATCTCCTGTGGTGGCTCCCGGCATCTCATTGCCGTTTAAATGGACATTTCCTTGATGATTAGCGATGCTGAACATCTTTTCATGTGTCTGTTGGTCATCTGTATGTCTTCCTCAGAAAAAAAGGCTATTCAAGTCCTCTGCTCATGTTTTAAATCAGATTGGTTTTTTTTTTTTATATTAAAATGTATGAATTCTTTATATATTTTGGATATTAACCCCGATCAGATACATCATTTGTAAATATATTCTCCATTTTAGTAAGTTGACTTTCATTTTATTGAAGGTTTCCTCCTCTGGCAAAGACTTTCTAGTTTGATGAAGTCCCACTTATTTTTCCTTTATTTTCCCTAGTCCAAGGAGACATCAAAAAATACTGCTAAGACTGATGTCAAAGAGCATACCGCCTATATTTTCTTCTAGGACTTTTATGATTTCCGGGCTTACAGTTGACTCTCATACATTTTGAATTTATTTTTTGTATATGGTACACAAAAGTAGTCCATTATCATTCTTTTGCATGGACTAGCCAGTTTCCCAACATTGTTTATTAAAGAAATTGTCTTCTCCCCTCCTTATACTCTTCAGTACTTTGTCATAAATTAATTGAAAATATAAATATGGGTTTATTTCTGGGCTCTTTATTCTGTTCCAATGATCTGTGTGTCTGTTTACTGTGCCAGTACCAGTTTTTGGTTACCATTGTTGTTCAGTCACTCAGTTGTGTCCAACTCTTTGTGATCCCATGGACTGCAGCGCTCCAGTCTTCCTTGTCCTTCATGGTCTCCCAGAGTCTGCTCAAATTCATGTCCAATATGTCAGTGATACTATCTAACCATCTCATCCTCAGCATCAGAGTCTTTTCCAAAGCTTTGGCTCTTTTCATTAGCTGGCCAAAGTATTGGAGCTTCAGCTTCCACAAATATTCATCAGAGAATATTCAGGGTTGATTTCCTTTAGGATTGACTGGTTTGCTCTCCTTGCAATCTAAGGAACTCTCAAGAGTCTTTGCCAGCACAATTGGAAGACATCAGTTCTTCAGCACTCAGCCTTCTTTATGGTCTTGATTACTATAGCTTTGTAGTATATTTGTGAAATTAGGTAGCATGGTAACTCTAGCTTTGTTCTTTCTTAAGACTGCTTTGGTTGTTTGGTTCTTTTGCAGTTTCATACAAAGCCTGATATTATTTGCTTTAGTTATGTGAAAAATGTTATTGGTATTTGATAGAAATCACGTTGAATCAGTAAAATGCTTTTGGTAGTACAGACATTTTAACAATATTCATTCTTTCTTTCCATAAGCATACTATGTCATTAACCCTTTTTCTATCATCTTTAATTTTGTTCATCAATTTCTTATAAATTTTAGAGTGTAAGAGGTCTTCTACCTCCTTGGTTAAATTTATTTCTAGCATTTTATTCTTCTGGATGAAATTGTGAATGGGATTTTTTCTTAATTTCTCTTTCTTGTAGTTTATTATTAGTCTATAGAAACAGAGCAGATTTTTATCTACTGATTTTGTATACAGAAACTTCACTAAATCATTTATTAGTTCTAACAATTTTTTGTAGTATCTTCAGGATTTTCTATATGTAGTACCATCATTTGCAAACAGTGACAGTTTTGCTTCTTTTCATTTTGTAGTTTTTATTTTTCCTGTCTGATTGCTCTTGCTAGGACTTCCAATACTATGTTGATTAAAAGTGGCAAGAGTAAACATCCTTGTTTTGTTTCTGATTTTAGAGAAGTTGCTTTCAGCTTTTCACCACTGAGTAAGATATTGGCTGTGAGTTTATCATACATGGCCTTATTCACTGAGATATGTTCCATCTATATCCACTTTATTTAGAGTTTTTATCATAAGTGGATGTTGAATTTTGTCAAATACTTTTCCTACATCTACTGAAATAATCCTAATTTTTTATTCTTTATTTTGTTAATGTTGTATATCACACTGATTTGTGGATATTGAACCATTTTTGCACCCCTGAAATAATCCCACTTGATGATGGTGTATGATCATTTTAACATAATGTTGAATTCTTTTGGCTAATATTTTGTTGGAGATCTTTACATCTATGTTCATCAGAGATACTGGCCTGTAAATTTCTTCTTTTTATTTCAGTAGTGTCTTTATCTCGTTTGGGCATTAGGGTATTTTTACTGTATGTTTGCTTTTAATAGTGAGGTTTTTTAAAAAATATATATATATAGTTTTCTCATTTCTACTTATAGCTTTTTCTTTTCCATCTAAATAAATCCCTTTAAGATTTATTTTAAGGCCAGTTTAGTAACGATCAACTCCTTTAGCCTTTGCTTGACTGGGAAACACTTCATCTCTCCTTTGAGGCTTCCAAGGTGGTGCTAGTGGTAAAGAAGATGATTGCCAATGCAGGACACATAAGAGACACAGATTTAATCCCTGGGTCAGAAAGATCCCCTGGAGGAGGGCCTGACAACCCACTCCAGTATTCTTGCCTGGAGAATCCCCCTAGGCAGAGGATCATGGCAGGATACAGTCCATGGAGTCGCAAAGAGTTGGACACGACTGAGCAACTTAGCATGTACACAATAACCTTGCTGAGTGGAATATTCTTGGTTTTTCCTTTCAGTACTTTGAATATATCACATCACTCCCTTCTGACCTGAAAGTTTCTGCTAAAAAAATCAGCTGATAGTCCTATGTGGGTTCCCCTGTGTATAACATTCCATTGGTGCTTTTAAGTTTCCCTCTTTAACTTTTGATATTTAAATCATAACATATCTTGGTATGGATTTCTTGGGTTCATCTTGTTTGAGATGGTCTGTACTTCCTCAACTTGGATGTCTGCTTCCTCCACCAGCTTAGGGAAGTTTACAACAATTATTTCTTCAAGTAGTTTTCCTGTCATTTTCTCTCGTTTCTCCTTCTGGAAGCTCTATAATGCAAATGTCAGTACCCTTGATGTTGTTCCACGGGCCCCTCCAACTATCTTTATTTGTTTAACTCTTTTTTTTTTCTTTCTTTTCACTATTTGATTTCCTCTCCTTGTCATCCAGGTCACTGATCCATTTTCCCTCATTCTCTCATCTGCTTTTTATTATCTTTGGTGTATTTTTTCCCCCAGTTATTGTATTATCCCATTCAGACTGGTTCTTTTTTATATTTTCTATCTCTTTGTTGATGTTTTCACTGAGTTTATCCATTTTTCCCCCTGAGATTGGTGGTATTTTTATGACTATTTGAACCCTTTACCTGGTAAATTGCTTATCTCCATTCTGTTTAGTTCTTTTTCTAAGATTTTATTATTTTGTTTGGAAGGTATTCTTTTGTCTCATTTTGTCTCTCTGTGTTTTTTCTACATATTAGGTATATCAGCTACATCTTAGAAGAGTGGTCTTATATACGAGTTCCACGGGACCCAGTGTTACACTTCCCCTAGTCATCAGATCCAGGTGCCCCAATGATGTCTCCTTATAAAGGCTGTGTGGGCCTCTTGGGGCTGAGACACAGCTGCTGCAGGCACACTGGCAGACAGAGTTGATCCCTGGCCCAGCTGGCTGTGAGAACAGACAGTGACTGTTGTGGGCATGCTGGTGTATAGGACTGGCTTCCCAGAGCAGAAGACTCTTTAGTGGGGTGCCAAGGTCAGCTACAGAATTGGTGAGAATACTTCCCTGGAATGAGAGCCACACTGAGAATGCCCTGCTGCTGGCCGGAGCTGCCTACTAGGTGGGGCAGGAAAGGAGCCATTTGGAGGGACCAGTCAGGGCTGGGCAGGCTAGGCAGGGCTGATCTTCAAGGGGATGACAGTGTGGGGTGCGTGGTGTTATCTATGTTCACAGAGAATGTCATAAATGGCTCTTCTCAGCACCAGGACAGTCAAGTGAAAGGAGAATTGGGAAGGAAAAAAAAAGTGGAGGGGGGATGTGAAGAGGGAAGGGAACCTGTTAATGCCTTCAGCCCTGGAGAAGATTCCCATCAGATCTCTGCTCTTCCAACACATCCCCTAAAATTAATCGTGAATTGCCTTCTTGTATGACCAGGCACTTTACAAGCTGCTGCCTCTGCACTAGAACTCAGACTGAGTTTGTGTGAGTTTTTCTAGAGTGAAACCTTATTTTCCCAGAGCCCTCTGGCTTTCCTGAATATAGGCAACACTGGTTTTCAAAGTGAGATGTTATGGGGGTTCATCTTGTGGTACAGGTTCCCTGGACTGAGGACCTCAACATGGAGCTTAGATCATTTGCTCCACAGAGGCACTCCTCACTTGTGATATCTATCCCACTAATGGGTCATCATCCTGCTGGTATATGTCCTGACTAGACTGTATTTCTGCCTCCCCTACACTTCTTGATGTGACCTTAAAAAAAAAAAAAAAAAGTCCCTAGTTGCAGTAAATCTGTTCTAATCTTCGGGATGTTCTCAGAGATGGTTGCTCTATAAGTAGTTGTAGTTTTGGTGTGTCCATGGAAGGAAGTGAACTTAGGATTTTTCTACTCCACCATCTAGCCTGTATCCTCTGTAATTCATCTTCTTTCCAAGACTATGAGGTCTTTCTTGGCAAGGTCTTCCTCTGAACCATTTCTGTATCTATCTTCAATGATGCCAAGAACACTGCCTTGCATATAGTTAATTTTAGTAAGTATTTTCAGGTGATATAATAAATGAAAATTTGAAACACATACATCTAATTTCTCAGACCTGACTACAAATCATCTACAAAATTTCAGAATGGAGAGTGTGCCAACATTTCATGTAAATGAAAAACAAGAGTTTTATTTAACTACAAGCTCCAGTAACTACTAAAAAGTCAGAATTTTACTAAGATGTTTGACAGAAATATAATGTCTACAACAAAGGTGGTAGCTATAGTACTGTATGTGTCAATAATTCTCTATCACAGGTTTTATAAACACTATCAGTTCAGTGCAGTTGCTCAGTTGTGTCCAACTCTTTGCAACCCCATGGACTGCAGCACACCAGGCCTCCCTGTCCATCACTAACTCTCGAAGTTTACTATAGTAATAGATTAAAAATTTCAAGAACACTAGTAAACTAGAGGATATTTGAAATAGTATGATTAAAAAGATGAATATGGAGGGAGGGACTTCCATTTCAAGGTGACAATGAACATATGTCCTCCTATACATACAACAAATCTACAGCTAGAGATGGGAAAGTTCATTCTGAAAGAAAAGCAAAAACTAGCTGAATGACTCCTACATATCAGCCAAACAAGAAAATATCCACATCAAAATAGATAAGAGAGGCTGAGACACAATCTCTCAATAAATCCCACCCTCATCATGGCACAACAGCGGGGAAATTCAAAACTCCCTGCATCTTCTTGAGCACCAAAGGGTTTGACCCCATATTTGACACCCCACCTTTTAACACTTTCACCTAAGAGATGGACTCCCCAAAACATCCAGCTTAGAAAGCCAGTGGGATTTGCATGCCTAATATCCACAAGGCTATTGCAAACTCAGAGAAAGAGCTTAAAAAGTTAGTGTGGTTATACCCTTAGAGCAGAGGCAGCAATTAAAACACAATCACTCTTTTCAAAAAAGAGGCCTATTTCACACGCTAGCAGCTGTATCCCAAGGAACAGGCTTCTATTTTAGCACATACAAACAAGCTGATTGAAAGACTCTCCAGAGACCAATTATCCAGTGGTATGAAGCTAGAAATGAATTACAAGATGGAAATTCACAACTATGTGAAGATTAAACAACATGCTATTACACAACCAACATGTTAAAGAAGAAATCAAGTGAGACGTCAAAAAATACCTTGAGACAAATGAAAAAGGAAATACAGCATTCCAAAACTTATTGGATTCAGCAAAAGCAGCTTTAAAATGAAAGTTTAACCTACATTAAGCAACAAGAAAGATCTGAAATAAACAATACAACTGTACACCTTGAGAAACTAGAAAATGTGACACAAACTAAGCAAAAAGTTAGTAAAAGGAGGAAAATAAGAAAGATCAGAGTGGAAATAAATGATAGAGACTAAAAAAAAATCAAAATGATCAATTGAACAGCTGATTTTTGAAAAAAAGTACAAGGGAAAAAAAAAAACATTGTCCCCCACCACCACCAAAAAAAACCCCAAAAAACCCAGAGGTCTCAAACAAAATCAGAACTCATAAGAAAATATTATGAACACATATATGCCAAAAAATTGTATCATTTCAGTTCAGTTCAGTCACTCAGTCACGTCCAAGTCTTTGTGACTCCATGAACTGCTGCACGCCAGGCCTCCCTGTCCATCACCAACTCCCAGAATTTACTCAAACTCATGTCCATTGAATCGGTGATGCCATCCAGCCATCTCATCCTCTCGTCGCCTTCTTGTCCTGCCCTCAATCTTCCCCAGCATCAGGGTCTTTTAAAATGAGTCAGCTCTTTGTGTCAGGTGGCCAAAGTATTGGAGTTTCAGCTTCAATATCAGTCTTTCCAATGAATATTCAGGATCAATTCCCTTTAGGATGGACTGGTTGGATCTCCTTGCAGTCCAAGGGACTCTCAAGAGTCTTCTCCAACACCACAGTTCAAGAGCATCAATCCTTCAGCGCTCAGCTTTCTTTATACCCCAACTCTCACATCCATACATGACTACTGGAAAAACCATAGCCTTGACTAGATGGACCTATGATGGCAAAGTAATGTCTCTGCTTTTCAATATGCTGTCTAGGTTGGTCATAACTTTCCTTCCAAGGAGTAATCATCTTTTAATTTCATGGCTGCAATCACCATCTGCAATGATTTTGGAGCCCCCGAAAAATAAAGTCCACCACGGTTTCCACTGTTTCCCCATCTTATTTGCCATGAAGTGATGGTATCAGATGCCTGATCTTAGTTTTCTGATTGTTGAGCTTTAAGCCAACTTTTTCACTCTCCTCTTTCACTTTCATCAAGAGGCTCTTTAGTTCTTCTTCACTTTCTGCCATAAGGGTGGTGTCATCTGCATATTTGAGGTTATTGATATTTCTCCCGGCAATCTTGATTCCAGCTTGTGTTTCTTCCAGCCCAGCGTTTCTCATGATGCACTCTGCATATAA
Source organism: Bison bison bison (assembly GCF_000754665.1). Lineage (NCBI taxonomy): Eukaryota > Metazoa > Chordata > Mammalia > Artiodactyla > Bovidae > Bison > Bison bison. Next base: position 3,899,684 of record NW_011494956.1, read on the forward strand.
GTTAAATAAGCAGGGTCACAATATACAGCCTTGACGTACTCCTTTTCCTATTTGGAACAAGTCTGTTGTTCCATGTCCAGTTCTAACTGTTGCTTCTTGACCTGCATATAGGTTTCCTAAGAGGCAGATCAGGTGGTCTGGTATTCCTATCTCTTTCAGAATCTTCCACAGTTTATTGTGATCCACACAGTCAAAGGTTTTGGAATAGTCAATAGAGCAGAAATAGATGTTTTTCTGGAACTCTGTTGCTTTTTCAATGATCCAGGGCATGTTGGCAATTTGATTTCTGGTTCCTCTGCCTTTTCTAAAACCAGCTTGAACATCTGGAAGTTTACATTTCAAGTACTGCTGAAGCATGGCTTGGAGAATTTTGAGCATTACTTTGCCAGCCTGCATTGGCAGGCAGATGCTTTACAACTGAGCCTCCTTGGAAACACATAAAATTAACCTAATGATGTGTTATTTCCACCTAGAAATCCACAAAGGCTTATACAGGACTGGCTATGTGCTTCTCTACTTTGTGTGCTTATATATTTGGGTTAGTAAGAAGAACTATGCAGAGAATAAGTCGATTTTTATATTAAAATGATTTTATTAAAAGAAGTAGGGCTTCCCAGGTGGCACTAGTGGTAAAAAAAAAAAAAAAAAAAAAAA
>NW_011494956.1:3900437-3906688 GCF_000754665.1 Bison bison bison
TCTGCCTGGCAATTCAGGAGATGCAAGAGATGCAGGTTCAATCATCAGGAAGGGTCAGGAAGATCCGCTTGAGTAGGAAATGGCAACCTACTCCAGTACCCTTGCCTAGAAAATTCTATGGACAGAGGAGCCTGGTGGGATATATTCCTTGGGGTTGCAAAGAGTTTAACATGTGTGAGCACAACACAAAGAAATGACATCGGAGACAGCAGGATTCTACACAGCAGAAGGAAAGTGAGCTCAAATAATTCTTCATAAAGGTAAAGCCCATGTCATAGGCTCAGTCATTACACTAAAACTATTCATTTGAACTTAAGTTTTCATATATTCTGTCTCAAGCAAATAAATCACTTATGGATGAAATGTCAAACAAGTTATTTGCCATCCCACATTTGACAAACATCATACCTAACCCAATTTTAGTCTCTACGTGTAACACCTAAATTTTCACCCAATTAAACAGTATCTACTATATATTATATATATATATATAGTTATAGTTATATATAACAATATTTACTGGAGAAGGGAATGACAAACCACTTCAGTATTCTTGCCTTGAGAACCCCATGAACAGTAATGAAAAGGCAAAATGATAGGATACTGAAAGAGGAACTCCCCAGGTTGGTAGGTGCCCAATATGCTACTGGAGATCAGTGGAGAAATAACTCCAGAAAGAACGAAGTAATGGAGCCAAAGCAAAAACAATACCCAGTTGTGGATGTGACTGGTGATAGAACCAAGGTCCAATGCTGTAAAGAGCAATATTGCATAGGAACCTGGAATGTCAGGTCCATGAACCAAGGCAAATTGAAAGTGGTCAAACAGGAGATGGCAAGAGTGAACGTCGACATTCTAGGAATCAGTGAACTAAAATGGACTGGAATGGGTGAATTTAACTCAGATGACCATTATATCTACTACTGTGGGCAGGAATCCCTTAGAAGAAATGGAGTAGCCATCATGGTCAACAAAATAGTCCAAAATACAGTACTTGGATGCAATCTCAAAAAATGACAGAATGATCTCTGTTCGTTTTCAAGGCAAACCATTCAATATCATAGTAATCCAAGTCTGTGCCCCAACCAGTAACGCTGAAGAAGCTGAAGTTGAACGGTTCTATGAAGACCTACAAGACCTTTTAGAACTAACACCCAAAAAAGATGTCCTTTTCATTATGAGGGACTGGGATGCAAAAGTAGGAAGTCAAGAAACACCTGGAGTAACAGGCAAATCTGGCCTTGGGATACGGAATGAAGCAGGGAAAAGTCTAATAGAGTTTTGTCAAGAAAATGCACTGGTCATAGCCAACACCCTCTTCCAACAACACAAGAGAAGACTCTACACATGGACATCACCAGATGGTCAACACCGAAATGAGATTGATTATATTCTTTGCAGCCAAAGATGGAGAAGCTCTATGCAATCAGCAAAAACAAGAGCAGGAGCTGACTGTGGCTCAGATCATGAACTCTTTATTGCCAAATTCAGACTCAAATTGAAGAAAGTAAGGGAAAACCACTAGACCATTCAGGTATGACATAAATCAAATCCCTTATGATTATACAGTGGAAGTGAGAAAAATATTTAAGGGACTAGATCTGATAGATAGAGTGCCTGATGAACTATGGATGGAGGTTTGTGACACTGTACAGGAGACAGGGATCAAGATCATACCCATGGAAAAGAAATGCAAAAAAGCAAAATGGCTGTCTGGGAGTGGGGGAGGGGGATGGGGGTGGCGCTTACAAATAGCTGTGAAAAGAAGAGAAGCGAAAAGCAAAGGAGAAAAGGAAAGATATAAGCATCTGAATGCAGAGCTCCAAAGAATAGCAAGGAGGGATAAGAAAGCCTTCCTCAACAATCAGTGCAAAGAAATAGAGGAAAACAACAAAATGGGAAAGACTAGAGATCTCTTCAAGAAAATTAGAGATACCAAGGGAACATTTCATGCAAAAATGGGTTCGATAAAGGACAGAAATGGTATGGACCTAACAGAAGCAGAAGATATTAAGAAGAGGTGGCAGGAATACACAGAAGAATTGTACAAAAAAGATCTTCATGACCAAGATAATCACGATGGTGTGATCACTCACCTAGAGCCAGACATCCTAGAATGTGAAGTCAAGTAGGCCTTAGAAAGCATCACTACGAACAAAGCTAGTGGAGATGATGGAATTCCAGTTGAGCTACTTCAAATCCTGAAAGATGATGCTGTGAAAGTGCTGCACTCAATATGCCAACAAATTTGGAAAACTCAGCAATGGCCACAGGACTGGAAAAGGTCAGTTTTCACTCCAATACCAAAGAAAGGCAATGCCAAAGAATGCTCAAACTACCGCACAATTGCACTCATCTCACATGCTAGTAAAATAATGCTCATAATTCTCCAAGCCAGGCTTCAGCAATACGTAAACTGTGAACTTCCAGATGTTCAAGCTGGTTTTAGAAAAGGCAGAGGAACCAGAGGTCAAATTCTCAACATCCACTGGATCATCAAAAAAGCAAGAGAGTTCTAGAAAAACATCTATTTATGCTTTATGGACTATGCCAAAGCCTTTAACTGTGTGGATCACAATAAACTGTGGAAGATTCTGAAAGAGATGGGACTACCAGACCACCTGACCTGCCTCTTATGAAACCTATATGTAGGTCAAGAAGCAACAGTTAGAACTGGACATGGAACAATAGACTGGTTCCAAATAGGAAAAGGAGTACGTCAAGGCTGTATATTGTCACCCAGCTTATTTAACTTCTATGCAGAAACGCTGGGCTGGAAGAAGCACAAGCTGGAATCAAGATTGCCGGGAGATGCAGATGACACCACCCTTATGGCAGAAAGTGAAGAGGAACTCAAAAGCCTCTTGATGACAGTGAAAGTGGAGAGTGAAAAAGTTCAGTTAAAGTTCAACATTCAGAAAACGAAGATCATGGCATCTGGTCCCATCACTTCACGTGAAATAGATGGGGAAACAGTGTCAGACTTTATCTTTTTGGGCCAAAATCACTGCAGATGGTGATTGCAGCCATGAAAGTAAAAGACGCTTACTCCTTGGAAGGAAAGTTATGACCAACCGAAACAGCATATTGAAAAGCAGACATTACTTTGCCAACAAAGATCCATCTAATCAAGGCTATGGTTTTTCCAATGGTCATGTATGGATGTAAGAGTTGGACTGTGAAGTAGGCTGAGCACTGAAGAATTGATGCTTTTGAACTGTGGTGTTGGAGAAGCCTCTTGAGAGTCCCTTGGACTTCAAGGAGATCCAACCAGTCCATTCTGAAGGAGATCAGCCCTGGGATTTCTTTGGAGGGAATGATGCTGAAGATGAAACTCCAGTACTTTGGCCACCTCATGCAAAGAGTTGACTTATTGGAAAAGACCCTGATGCTGGGAGGGATTGGGGGCAAGAGGAGAAGGGGGCAACAGAGGATGAGATGGCTGGATGGGATCACTAACTCGATGGATATGAGTCTGCATGAACTCTAGGAGTTGGTGATGGACAGGGAGGCCTGGTGTGCTGCGATTCATGGGGTCGCAAAGAGTCGGACATGACTGAGAGAGTGAACTGAACTAAACTATATATTGAATGATGTAGTAGAATTCTTGATGGCAAAAAAAAGAAAACCCACTCTGGATAATTAACGCATGAAAACAATGTATTAAAAGGTATAGTTTGCAGGGTCTTGGGGATGGCTATTGTGTTGGCACCCAGAAAGAAACAATGTCCTAATCTTTCAAGGAATTCTCCAGAATGCAGGTCTTGTGTGGAATTGTAGAAGAACATCAGGAATGAAGAAATTAGAAATTCATGAAGAAGATGAAAATGTGTAGCAGATTTGTTAGAGAGGACACTATGGCATCAACATATGGAAAATGCAAACTCTCACAATATTTTCATCTTCCATAGTTTTCGTTCATAAGCCTCAACAACCAGGGCTGGAGCTTTGGAGAATCATTAATTTGAAAATAAAATGTGAGCATTCAACAGTTAAAGCGAAATGTAAAGAGAAGTCACAGCTACAATAATGCAAATACAGCTAAACTGTGAGAGTATCTGAAGACTTCAAATTTTAATTCAATAAAGTTAATTAGAAATGTCTGTGAACACAGGGTCCCTGAAACAAATTATGCTTGTTATAGGAGTTCAAATGATCCAAGTTACACAGAGACTGGAGAATTGCTGTCATTGTGACTGAGAGACTGATACAACCTACTGAGAACAAGTACTCAGGGCACGGGGTTTGAGACGCTTAGAACCAGGCTGAGTAAACGCCTTAGTGATATAGATGATAAATATTATAAATGTTGTCACATAACAACAAAGACAAGGGAAATTATACCATGATTACCTTTCATTATCAGTTTCGCAGTTTTCTCCAGAATCTATTTTAAAGATAAATCAATTTGAGGGTAAAGTTAAAATCCTAGCTGTTTTGTTCCACCAGAAACCATGAGTCTTATTTGCTACGTGATATTTGCTAAAAATTGGGATAAATTCCTTTTTTATAGAGAGAAAACAACATCTTTCAAAAAATAACCTTGACTCTCTACACCTTGAGGAGATTAGGCAGAGACTGAGAGGGAGAAAGAATAAATCAGAACATGACTTGCACTTTAATTTGGAAGAAAGCTGGAAATGCCAAATAAACTTTTTAATGCCCCAAAATAAACCTCTGTCCTTATGTCCACCCAACACTCTCTGAAGCACCAAGTTACTAATGCTGTGGTTTAATCCTAACCTCAAAGAACCAAAACAGGAGAATATTATAATAACCATACTCTGGAGCTCTTTCAAAGAGCCTCACCTGTGAAGCATGCCGATTGTAGAGAGCCCTATTCTTACCTTTTTCTTTTTTCTGCAAAAAGCTTCATTGCTTCCCTTTGGTCCACAGCTTAGGCAGGGCTCCTGGGTATTAGAAAAGCTGCCTAGAGCCTTCAGAGAGAGGCTCAGGCAGAAACCCCTGGTTATAAGGGATGCGGAGCAGCCCCTTAAAGCTGCTTAGGTTCTGGAGGTTCTAGCCTTGCTTGAGGGTGAGCCTTTGGAAGAGATCCTCGCCCCACTCCAACTGGGGCCACCAGCCTGTGCAGGCAGTCACAGGATCACCATCTTCCTGGTGAGCTTCACCTGCTCATCTAGGACAGGGCTCGCCAATAAGTCACAGAAATAGGGGTCTATGCAGGAGGAACCCAGGGCATGCACATCCCAAACTGCCTGGTTCATGTTCTTTTCTAGGGCCACTGTGGCTTCCATCGTGTCCAGGGCTTTACCTCACTTACTGTGGGGGTGGCTTCTGCCTGTCCTAAAAAGTAGCTGTGGCCTTTGCATTGGTTTTGCATCTTCAGGAGATACTGGGTGCCCTGAGCTCCTTCGTCAAGTCGAGGAAGAAGTGGCCCAAGCCCTCTGGAGCTGCAATATCTCGGTGGAATCAGAAGTGCTGAGAGGATTTTTGTTGATGAGGAATGGGCTGTGGCAGCTACTGTTAATGGCAGGCAACAAAGGCAGAGCTCCAATCACCCATTTTGGCTGCTGAGTGTATTTCTTCATTAGTAAGCAGAAAGAAGTATCTATCGCCCTTTTTTGGCCCAGCACAAGCCTCAGCTTCCAGGACTGTGTATCCCTTAAGGCAGGGGTCCTCAACTCCCCTACCCCCACCCTGGCCATCATGGACCAGTACCAGTCTATGGCTTGTTAGGAACCTGGGAACCTGGAAATGCAGCGAGAAGTGAGCAGTAGATTGGTAGGTGAACAAAACTTCAGCTGTTTTTATAGCTGCTCCTCAGATGGGACATTCTAGTTGCAGGAAAACAAGCTCTGGGCTCCCAATGATTCTGCATTATGGAGAGTTGTGTAAATTCTTTATATATCACAATGTAATAATAATAGAAATAAAGTACACATAAATTTAAGGTGCATTAATCATCCTGAAACCAGCCCCCAACTCCCAGTCTGTGGAAAAAAGATGGTTTTCCATGAAACCAGTCCTTGGTGCCTAAAAGGTTGGGGACCACTACCTTAAAGAGAGTAGCAGCACCCTCGTCGCCCTTAACCAAGCTGCTGCGAAGGAAAGCAGAGTTCGTGTCTGGCAGTGCAGCTTTGAAACAAGTCACAATATAGTCCCTCCCTCCACATAATGTATTGTCTATTTGATACGCTCATTCTAAAGTTTATGTATAGGTATATATATATATATATATGAAATACATATTCATATATACAATGTGAATATAATTGTATACATATACATAT
>NW_011494956.1:3906823-3916263 GCF_000754665.1 Bison bison bison
CCCCTCAGATGGCTCTCTAACTCGCCTGACAAGTTTACCCGGACTCCTACAGCTATGCACACGATTGTTTACAGTCTCCCAGCCTCGAGAGGCACAGGAAGCTTAAGATATTCAAATAGCTTAGAGCCTCTCAGAGAGTTAGAAACTGTCAGAATAAACTAGTAAAGGATTTCATTGATGAGCCAATGCTTGCTGCCAAGTTTTCACATCCCCTGAATTGTGTCCTTGAATGTGTATTAATTAATATAGTTGGTATGTAGAAAAAATAAGTAGTGGCCTTGGTGTTAGTAACTTTAGACCCTTAAGGTAATAAATTCTTTCCTTTGTTGTAAACCCATTACACATCCACCCTATAGGAATGCAATTTTATCTTTGGAAGATGGCGCCAAACCGTAAAATAATTACTCTTAGAGAAAATAAGTCTTTGTTGATAAGTCCTTGTCAAGAGTCATAAAATGTTAATAGGCCTTCTGGCCAGAAGATGATGTAAATCACCTAAACCATCTGTATACGATAAATTTGCAGGAAAGAAACCCTGGTTTTTGATAAGGGTCAAAGACTGCTGACTTTGCATCCCCTATTATCCTCTATGTGTAACTTAGAGTATATAAACCCCTGTTAAAAATAAGGCTACGGGCCTTGCTCACCAACGCTTGTTCTCCCCATGTCATTCTTCCCTTTAACTTCCGGCTGAAGTCTCCATCTGGAGCGCGGATATCCTCTGCGACCATTTATTTGCCTGGGCTTCTAAGACCCACTTGAGAAGGTGTCTAAGGTGGGGCACCTTCCGCTATTCGAGAGGGCGCCTGCCGTCTCCGTGGTCAGAGCTAACCTGGTGTCACGGGTTATATTGATTTTCCGTGTAAACCAAGCTACTCAGCCTCTTTTCTCCACTGAATTTTCCTACTGAGCTATCCTCATTCTATTACTCTTTATATCTCTAATTACCATTTGAATAGGTCGCCGATGCAGTCTCCCCTTCGAATACCCTGGATCAGCCGGGGCTGGACCTCAGCACATATATAAAATATAATAGCTAGGACATGGAAGCAACCTAGATGTCCACCGGCAGATGAATGTATAAGAAAGCTGTGGTACATATACACAATGGAATATTACTCATAATAATATTTTTAATATTATTATTAAAAATAATGCATTTGAATCAATTCCAATGAGGTGGATGAAACTGGAACCTATTATACAGAGTGAATTAAGTCAGAAAGAAAAACACCAATACAGTATACTAATGCATATATATGGAATTTAGAAAGATGGTAATAATGACCCTATATGCGAGACAGCAAAAGAGACACAGATGTAAAGAAAAGACTTTTGGACTCTGTGGGAGAAGGCGAGGGTGGGATAATTCTAGAGAATAGCATTGAAACACGTATATTACCATACGTGAAATAGATCGCCAGCCCAGGTTTGATGCATGAAACAAGGTGCTCAGGACCGATGCACTGGGATGACCCTGAGGGAGGGATGGGAGGGAGGTTGGAGGGGGTTTCAGGATGGGGAACACATGTATACCCATGGCTGATTCATGTCAATGTATGGCAAAAACCACTACAATATTGTAAAGTAATTAGCGTCCAATTAAAATAAATTAATTAATTAAAAAAAGAAAGAATAGTGAGGGAAGATTATTATAAATATCGAAATATACTGTAAAGTTAAATCATTAAAACAGAGTACTACTGCACATGGTACTTGAGGAAAACGGTAAATAAAAACCAATGGGTCAAACTAGAGAAGCCGTGTACATATGAAATTACACATACAATAAAACTGGCATTGTCAAATACATATTGGCACTTGCCAAGGGCATTTGCCATCTGGCTCTATTGGAATTGAATTCTGCGCTGCTGCAGCTGCTGCCCTTCACCACACCCTGAAGGGAGTTCAGTGTGGAGAATGAGGCACTTTGTACTCCAGGGAAACTCGTGGAATGGTCTTTAGATAGATATTTTCAAGAACTTATTTCATGATCCCAATCCTTGTATCTCCTCATATCTAGAAAAGCACTAAATCCTTTCATGGTGACATCAGCTTCTCAAGACTAACAGAAAACATTTTGCAAAATGAGTGCTTGATTGCATTGAACTCCCCTTCACCAAAACCACATATATGACCTTCCCCCACCACCACCTCTTTGATTCCCTGGTGGCTCAGCCAGTAAAGAATCCACCTGCAATGCAGGAGACCCTGGTTCAATTCTTGGGTCGGGAAGATCTGCAGGAGAAGGGATAGGCTACCCACTCCAGTATTCTTGGGCTTCCCTAGTGGCTCAGCAGGTAAAGAACCTGCTTGCAATGCAGAAGGCCTGTGTTCAATTCCTGGGTTGGGAAGATCCCCTGGAGAAGGAACGGCTACCCACTCCAGTATTCTGGGCCTGGAGAATTCCATGGACTGCATAGTCTATGGGGTCTCAAAGAGTCGGACACGAATGAGCGACTTCCACGTTCACTACCTCTTTGGAACAGTTTCTCAGAGCTATCTGAGGTGCTGTCTCCAGGGCTGCAATCCTCATTTTGCCCCAAATAAAACAACTTGCAGCCCTCACATTGTGAATCTTTTTTAGCCAACAGCACCTTAAAGCAGTGGAGAAGAATTAGCTATTTTTAAAATGGCATTAGAATAATTTGAGAATATTTAGGGAATAAAGGATCAGCTTATATGACATATACAAAAGCCATTATCAGATGAAAAATAAAATGCAAAAAACAAAAGTATAAAAAGATTAGAATAACCAGAAGAGATTACTTTCAAAATGATGATTTGAGGAAGGTATTCTAGAGGAAAAAATCAGGAAAATATTTTCAAACTTTAACCAGCTCAAAATTTAGAATCCTCATATTGTTGGGGGTAAATGTCTTAAAAATTAAAAGTCTCAAAGAAAATACTAATATCAGTGGGCTATAAGTTTCTAGAAATCTATAAAAATTAAATTCCATAAATGGATGGAAATCATATACAATATGAGCATCCAAAGTATCTATAAATATACATTTGTTCTCAATAGCAATCAAATCATATAGATTATGAATTTTGTCACCTTGAAGTCAACATTCATGCATATTCATTATTTCAAAGGATGTGTTAAAAGAAGTTATTTCTTTTAGAAGTTTCAGAAGTGAAAGTTTTATATACTTATTCAAAAGTCTTAACTCTCTACTTTTGCAAAAATGCAATCATCTTTGAAAAATGATTAGACAACCTTAAAACTCAATTAAATCACAATACCTTTACATAATTTTAAACCTCTAAAGATATAGCTAAATTTCTCATGTTTAAAAACACAAGAAACAAAATGAATTAACTTATTCACAGTTTTTAAATTACTAAAAGTTAAAAATGTTGATATACAGATTGTCAGCATAAGTATGAAACCTGTGTGTCCTTGCCCCTTAATTCTGCATACTTTCAAGCAAGCTCAGTCTTCATCTGTTTCTGAATACTTATAAATTCTGATATATATATATTATCATATGTGAAATGAATTGCCAGTCCAGGTTCGATGCATGATACAGGATGCTCGGGGCTGGTGCACTGGGATGACCCAGAGGGATGGAATGGGGAGGGAGGTGGGAGGGGGGGTTCAGGATGGGGAACACATGTACACCCGTAGTGGATTCGTGTCAACGTATGGCAAAACCAATACAATATTGTAAAGTAATTAGCCTCCAATTAAAATAAATAAATTTATATTAAAAAATAAAAAATAAATTCTGATATCATGATTTAACAAAGTTGCACCTATTAAACACTGTGGATATCTATCAAACTAATTCTCCAGAACTCAGTTGAATATAAAGAGGCAATCTGGAGGATTCTAGGGCTTGTAAAAGAGTTGGACATGACTTAGCAACTAAATGACAACAACACAACAACTAGCAGTGAATGTTTAGGAAATTTTGAAATTATTTTTGAAATTTTGTCATGGCCCATAGGCCAATTAGCTCAGTGAATGTAGTTGCAAATATACATATATCCTCACATATATTTTACATGTGTGTGTATGTATGTGTGTGTGTATACCTGTATACACATAAGGTTTGTCAACTTAGATTTTTCTTTTAGAAAATGAGAAGTACTAATGATGTCATCTAGTTGCTGGGGACACAACAAAGATTAAGGCATCCACTGACTGATCTGCTCTCAGCTTTTCCTTTCCTTTGCCTGTGTCACATGCCTCGTGTGGTAAAAGAAAGGGCAAAGCAGCCGTGCTGAGATGGTAGACATTTATCTCATGTAGAAATCATTTTCTCTGAGTGGCATGATGGAAAAGGACTTCTATTTTGTTTCAGAATGAGCCTTTCAAAGGAACACATCCTGAACCCAGTTAAATACAAAAATTTATATGTGCAATCATGACTACAGTCCTTAATAAAAGAAGGGGGAAGTTCAACTGTTAAGTCTCATAAATAGATACATTTGATGTCATTTGAATGAAGAAGCATCACAGAATGTTTAAAATATTGACACTGGAGATGGAGTGAATGACTTCAATCCTACCAACTGTGGTCACATTTCTTAACTCTCTACAAATATACATCATCTGTAAACTTGGGGAAAATTTACCCTTAAGTATAGAGAATGAAATCTTAATTATAGAAAATTAAATAAGCATATATGTTCAACCTTAGAGAATTAATAAGTATATATATTAAACTTAATTCACAATATAGTACTCAAACCAAAGCCTGCTACATAATAAGTGCTCATTGCTGTTTTATTCATAAAAATATGTAGATTTGTCCATTTATGACATTTTAAATCTCTTAACCCTTGTGAGGGCTCTAACTGTTCCAGATCCAATCACCTACTACATATCTGGAAACTGACGAGAGTAAAACATTAGTAGAAAAATATGAAGTATATTTTATGAAGTATAATATATGAAGTATATATTATGAAGTAAAAATATGAAGCATATTATTTCTATTTGTGTTTGTTATTAACATTTCAAGTATATCCTGAAGTAATTAAAGTTTCATCTTAAAAGAGAAACTGAATTTATATAATTTGATATCTAGTTGATATCTAAGATTGAATATCATATATCTACAATTTAATTTTTACTAATATAATGGTACTGCATTTTTTTCCATTTGGGGGCTTATAGAAAGGATATCTTTCTTCATCTATGAATTTTAATAGATATTTACAGCAAAGAGCTCCTCAGAAATACTGCCTATTGGGAAACAAATTTGAAAGATTGTAAAATTAATCCAGTAGGTTCCCTATATCTCTTCTCTCTTCATATGCAATTTGCACACCAAAAATGATTATTAAATTCCACATAAATGTCAAACATTTAATATAGCTGTAATTGTAATCCTGATTAAGTATCTCACATGATGCACAGTTCGTAATGTTCATACATATATAAACATACATACGCAATATGCAGTATAACATAAAAGAATAAGAGAAGTCAAAAAATATGCAACAATTCTAGATCCAGATGAGATGGAGTAAGCACACTGCTCCCTGTGCTTAACACAGCTATAAAGCCTGGGTTGGCAAGAGATCTGCTATGTAAGGACTTCAAAAATTTAATAGTAAGTTGCAGATTAAGTGAAGACCCCAAGAGCTTTCATTTATGCATGTTTTTATCTCCTGATACTTACCGTATTAGAAATTAAAACTAAGAAATTGTTAAAACCCAAGTTATATTCCATCAGAACTATGGAATATAGCTAACATTCCATAGCTATCAGATTAGTTATGTCATCACCACATATCACAAGCTTCTGGAAATGCTCACTGTGATTTCATATAAAAAAAGAGTAAAAAGTGCAGGTAACATCTTAATGATACAGGAAACTATATCCACCACACTTTGAGAACTGCTGTCTTGCATGTGATGGATAAAGAATACATATTATTTTGATACATACATGCAATATTCACCTTGTGAAACAAAGATTCACACATATTTTAAACACTAGTTTCATACTAAAAATTTAAAAAGAATACTCTATGTAAAAGCTAAAAAAAAATTTTTTTTTAAATGACATTTCTAAGTAATACAGACACATGTCATTTGATATCTTTCCCCAGTTCTGGTTCCCAGCATTCCTTTCTAAGGCTTTCCATTTACAGAGGATCATGGTAAAGTTAAGGAAGATATCAAACCCTTTTACAATTGGGATTACATTGCCATTGAGAAAGAACTCACTTTAATCAGTTTGGTTGTTTATATATAAAAAATTCTACATCAGGTTCCCCTAATTTAGGGACCAAATTCAATACTAACAAGGCCATGTCTGGGATGGTAGAGATGACTAAAATCAGTTTTCAAATATTCTTGAACAGTCTCAAGTTTTCCAGAGTTCCAAAGAGAAAACTTGTCTGTTAAATTTCTTGTTATCCAATGACTATTCAGAAAAAGACAAATGGTTCAGCATTTATTGAGGAACATCTGTGAGAAGATATCAGATATTATGTCTATTAAAAATTACAGACTTAAGATGATCTATCTAGAGTAATATTTTTGAAACCTGCTAGAAAGAATATTATGTAGATTACCTTTGATTTTTTTAAGGAAGCATTGATTTTTAATATTTTTGTAAAAATCAGTAAAAATCATTTTCCTCACTTGGCTTTAAAAATGTCAGGGGCTAGGAATTTTCAATACTCAAATAATACTTTTGATTTTTTTCAAAGAAAAGTTAACTTCCGCAGAAGAGAAATTATACATGTATAACCATTTTAGAATTTTGAACAATATAAACAAATATAGCATACATGATAGGACATAAGTGGATTTGGAGAATATTAAAATATAAATGTTAATTTATGACTTTAAAAGATCTTAAGATATTTTAAGCATAGTCATGGACTTTGGCATCAAGGGAAGGTATAATCTCTTCAATAAATGATGCTAAAAAAATTGGATCTCCACATGTGAAAGGATGAAACTGGATCCTGATACTGTACACAAAAATCAATATAAAATGGACTAAAGAGTTGAACAAAAGATCTGTAATCAGAAAACTACTAGAAAAAAACAAGGGCAAGCTTCTTGAGGTTGGTCTTGGAATTCATTTCTTGGCTATGTCACCAAAAGTATAGGAAACAGCAGGAAAAATTAAAAAGCAGGACTTGTATCACACTAAAAACTTCTGCAAAGCAAAGAAGTAACAAAATGAAATGGCAACCTACAGAATGAGAGAAAATATTTGCAAAATATATATCTCATAATGGGTTAATATTAAAAATATATTTTTAAATTATACAACTCAATTAAATAATAATCCAGTTTAAAAATGGGTACAGGAAATGAATAGCTATTTCTACAAAGAAAGCATACAATTAACAGGCATACAAAAAGATGCTCAGTGTTACTGCTGCTGCTAAGTTGCTTCAGTCGTGTCCGACTCTGTGCGACCCCATAGATGGCAGCCCATCAGGCTCCATAGTCCCTGGGATTCTCCAGGCAAGAACACTGGAGTGGGTTGCCATTTCCTTCTCCAATGCATGAAAGTGAAAGTGAAGTCGCTCAGTCGTGTCCGACTCTAGCGACCCCATGGACTGCAGCCTACCAGGCTCCTCCGTCCATGGGATTCTCCAGGCAAGAGTACTGGAGTGGGGTGCCATTACTAACATCAGGGAAATGCAATGAGTTATCTCACCTTACATCTGTTAGAATGGCTAATATGAAAAAGACAAAAGAGAACAAGTTTGGCAGGTTATAAAGAAAAGGGAACATTTGTACACTGTCAGCTGAAATGTAAATTAATGCAACCACTATGAAAAACATTATGAAGACGCCTCAGAAAAATTCAAATAGAAGTGTCATATGATCCAGCAATTCCACTTCTGGGTTTATACCAAAAGGAGTGAAATAAGGATCTCTAAAAGATATCCGCACCTCTATGTTCATTGCAGCATTACTCCCAATGGCCAAGAAATGGATGCAGCCTAAATGTTTCTTGATGATAGAGAAAATGTGGCATATAAACATATGGAATATTATTCACCTTTAAAAAAGAAGGAATTTTTGCCATTTGCAACAATATGGATGAACCTAGAGGACATATGCTAAGTGAAATTAGCCAGACACAGGTGGATAAATACTAGGTGATATCACTTACATGAGAAATCTAAATAGTCAAACCAATAAATGCAGAGTAGGTGCTGGGGTAGGGGGGGAAATAGGGAGGTATTAGTCAAGCAGTACAAATTTCAGTTATGTAAGATGAATTAAGTCCTAGAGGTCTACTGTAAAATATAATGTCTACGGTACACAATACTATAGTATATATTTAAAAATTCACTGAAAGTAGTACTATATTAAGTTTTCCTATAAAAATTAATAATGATAAATAAAGAGGGCAGTGAGATATTGTAGGCAATGAATATGTTTATGATATTGATTTTGGTGGTTCTTTCACAAGTGTATGGTTGTGTGCTAAGCTGCTTCAGTTGTGTCCTACTCTTTTGTGACCCCAAGAACTTCAGCTGCTAGGCTCCTCTGCCCCTGGGATTCTCTAGGCAAGAACACTGGAGAGGGTTGCCATGCCCTCCTCCAGGGGATTTAGGTGAGATATTTCAGGTAATGAATATGTTTATGATATTGATTTTGGTGGTCCTTTCACAAAGGTATACTTATGTATAAACTTAAACACTTGGATACATTAATTATGTACAGTTTTTTATATGTCAATTATACCTCAATAAAGGAACTTAAAAAACATATTTTAACTGCCTAATTTTGTTTCTAATCAAACAGGTAAGTTATTGGTTCACTGTCATACAGAAGGACTAAATGACATGTACTCACTAATCTGATAATAATTCCAGAGGACAGGAAAAATCAAAACTGGTAGTATGACCATAGCCCTGTTTTGCCAGGTAAGTAGTAGAAATAGGGAAGAAAGGAATCAAAGTCCAAACATATTACATATCTTACCTTGGTTATCTTTGCTATCCTCAGTGAAGAGAGTCATGTCACTATTGGCATCATTTTTGCAATTTGATAGTAATATTAATAGTTTGCACAAAGTCAAATGCAGACATCCCCAAAATATTTTCAGTTCAGTTCATTGCTCAGTCATGTCTGACTCTTTGTGACCCTATGAAGTGCAGCATGCCAGGCCTCCCTGTCCATCAGCAACTCCTGGAGTTCACCCAAACTCATGTCCGTCGAGTCAGTGATGCCATTCAGCCATCTCATCCTCTGTCATCCCCTTCTCCTCCTGCCTCCAATCCCTCCCAGCATCAGAGTCTTTTTCAATGAGTCAACTCTTCGTATGAGGTGGCCAAAGGACTGGAGTTTCAGCTTTAGCATCATTCCTTCCAAAGAAATCCTAGGGCTGACCTCCTTCAGAATGCACTGGTTGGATCTCCTTGCAGTCCAAGGGACTCTCAAGAGTGTTCTCCAACACCACCGTTCAAAAGCATCAATTCTTCGGCGCTCAGCCTTC
>NW_011494956.1:3916363-3916969 GCF_000754665.1 Bison bison bison
CTTGACAAGAAGGTGTATTCATCTGCATTTGGATGGAATGTCCTGAATATCAATAGGTATCAATGAGATCCATCTCATCTAATGCATAATTTAAGACTTGTGTTTCCTTATTAATTTTCTGTTGTGATGATCTGACAATTGGTGCAAGTGGTGTGTTAAAGTCTCTTACTATTATTATGTTACTGACAATTTCTCCTTTTCTGTCTGTTAGTATTTGTCTTATATATTGAGGTGCTTCTATGTTGGGTGCATAGATATTTACAAGTGTTATGTTTTCCTGTTGGCTTGATCCCTTGATCATCATGTAGTGTCCTTCCTTATTTCTTGTAATATTCTTTATTCTTTTGTCTGATATGAGGATTGCTACTCCAGCTTTCTTTTGATTCCCATTTGCATAGAATATATTTTTCCATCCTCTCACCTTCAGTCTATGTGTCTTGAGGTCTGAAGTGGGTTTCTTGTAGACAGCATATATGGGTTTTGGTTTTGTATCCATTCAGCCAGTCTGTGACTTTTAGTTGGAGCATTTAATCCATTTACATTTAAAGTAATTATTGATATATATGTTCCTATTGCCATTTTCTTAATTGTTTGGGTTAATTTTTT
>NW_011494956.1:3917069-3917602 GCF_000754665.1 Bison bison bison
TCAGCCTTCTTCACAGTTCAACTCTCACATCCATACATGACCACTGGAAAGACCATAGCCTTGACTAGAGGGACCTTTGTTGGCAAAGTATTGTCTCTGTTTCTGAATATGCTATCTAGGTTGGTCATAACTTTCCTTCCAAGGAGTAAGCATCTTTTAATTTCATGGCTGCAGTCACTATGTGCTTTGATTTTGGAACCCCCAAAAATAAAGTCTGACACTGTTTCCACTGTTTCCACATCTATTTCCTATGAAGTGATGGGACCAGGTGCCATGTTCTTAGTTTTCGGAATATTGAGCTTAAAGCCAACTTTTTCATTCTCCTTTTTCACTTTCATCAAGAGGCCCTCTAGCTCCTCTTCACTTTCAGCCATAAGGGTGGTGTTATCTGCATATCTGAGGTTATTGATATTTCTCCTGGCAATCTTGATTCCAGCTTCTGCTTCTTCCAGCCCAGCATTTCTCATGATGTACTCTGCATATAAGTTAAATAAGCAGGGTGACAATATTCAGCCTTGACGTATCCTTTTCAT
>NW_011494956.1:3917702-3925300 GCF_000754665.1 Bison bison bison
GTACTCCTTTTCCTATTTGGAATCAGTCTGTTGTTCCTTGTCCAGTTCCAACTGTTGCTTCCTGATCTGCATATAGGTTTCTCAAAAGGCAGATCAGGTGGTCTGGTGTTCCCATGTCTTTCAGTTTATTTTCCACAGTTTATTGTGATCCACACAGTCAAAGGCTTTGTCATAGTCAATAAAGCAGAAATAGATGTTTTTCTGGAACTCTCTTGCTTTATCGATGTCCAGCAGATGTTGGCAATTTGATCTCTGGTTCCTCTGCCTTTTCTAAACCCAGCTTGAACATCTGGAAGTTCATGGTTCATGTATTGCTGAAGCCTGGCTTGGAGAATTTTGAGCATTACTTTACTATTTAGCTGGTTTCAAACACTTTGAACATGAACAGGGACCAATCTAGCTTGAGGCTGTTCAGTGAGAAAATCATTCCTGGAGAAACTGAATAGTCAAAGGGAAAAAAGAAAAAACTCTAGATTTTTGGGGTATCTGCAAAAAAAAGTTCAGTTACAACGCATTAACCCTATAGTGAGGCACACAGATCAACAAAGCCTGTTGCTGAAATCTGCTACTTCACTGCATCTTAAATATATAAAAATAGGCTATCTAAGAATCACCAGATACCTAGGGGAGGTCTCAGACAACAGAGACAAAAACAAGAGAAAAGCAAAACATGGAAAAAATAGATGATAAAATGGAAAAAATAAAGTGGAAAAGATAGTTGATAAAATATTGGGAAAAAATAAAAACCTATAATTAATATCCTCCGAGACATAAAAAACAATTTATAAAACATGAATATAAAACTATAAGAAAAAGTATTTGGGGTGGTGGGCAGGAGTTGAAGACATAAATAGCAAAAATTTTAAATCAAATTTAGGTATGAAAGAGAAATTGAGGAAAATCTCTTGAAAATTAAAAAAAATATATATAAGGAACAAAAGGTATGAGAGGCTAGAGGGGAAGGAAGAGGGAAAGAATTGAAATAAAGGGAAAGGTGAATTTTGAATACTCTATTAAGAAGGAATAAAGGTTTACTTTGGCTATTGTCAAAAGTTCAGAAATAAAATAAGTAAAACCAGTTCATCACCAAAGTAGTAAAAGTTTTCTGTGCACACACTGGAAAGACAGTTTGAGAACTGGACACACTCAAATACTGAATGAGGCTCTGGGTAAATGATTAAAGACAATGACTATTTTTTATTCACAGTGATTGGTTACAATCTTATAATTTTCTTAAGGAATAGAGAATAGGTTAGTGGCTACCTCTTATCAATTTTGGGAAACACACTATGTTGTCCTTATGATATCAAGACACATAAACAAGAAATTTAATGACCTAGACAACCATGATGATGTGGTCACTCATCTAGAGCCAGACATCCTGGAGTATGAAGTTAGGTGGGCCTTAGGAAGCATTACTACCAACAAAGCTAGTGGAGGAGACAGAATTCCAGCTGAGTTATTTATAATCTTAAATGATGATTCTGTTAAAGTGCTGCACTCAATATATCAGCAAATTTGGGAAACTCAGAAGTGGCCACAGGACTGGAAAAGGTCAGTGTTCATTCCAATCCCAGAGAAGGGCAATGCCAAAGAATGTTCAAACTACTGCACAATTGTGCTCATTTCATATGCTAGCAAAGTTATGCTCAAAATCCTTCAAGTTAGGCTTCAGCAGTACATGAACCTAGAACTTGCAGGTGTACAAGCTGGGCTTCAGAGAGGTAGAGAAATCAGAGATCAAATTGCCAACATTTGTTGGATCATGGAGAAAGCAAGGCAATTCCAGAAAAAAACATCTACTTCTGCTTCATTGACTATGCAAAAGCCTTTGACTGCGTGTTTCAAAACTAACTGGAAAATTCTTAAAGAGATGGGAATACCAGGCCACCTCACCTGACTCCTAAGAAACCTCTATGTGGCTCAAAAAAGCAACAGACCCAGACATGGAACAACTAAGTGGTTCAAAATTGGAAAACGAGTACGACAAGGCGGTATGTTGTCACCCTGCTTTTAACTCATATGCAGAGTACATCTGGGCTTCCCTGGTGGCTCAGTGATAAAGAATTCATCTGCAGTGTAGGAGATGCAAGAGATGGCAGTTTGATCTTTGGGTGGGAAATATCCCCTGGAAGAGGAGATGGCAATGCACTCCAGTATTTTTGCCTGGGATATCCCATGAACAGAGGCGCCTGGTGGGCTACAGAACCATGGGGTGGCAAAAGAGTCAAACAAGACTTAGCGAGTAAACAGCAGCAACAAAGCAAGAAACGACCCGGGCCAAGTTAATATCATGAAACAAGCTAGATTAAGCTTCGTAAAACTAAACTGACTTTGTCTGCTCTGGAATTTTCAAGGCATTTATGTTTAACACCATTGAAAAGAGACGTTATACGTGCAGCCAATGTTGGACTCACTAAACACCAAGGCCTCTACAGTCTAGAGGAAACTAACTTAGGAGGTTATTATATATTTTCTAAGAATGGAGGAAGAATAAAGGGAAAGGGAAAACTGAAGCATGCCTACTGAATCTCTATGTTCAGTTTCACAGCTCATGAGTGCTAACCATCTCTTCTTTGCAATACTATTAGACAATTTTTTGAGAGAGTCCTGAAAGTATGATTTGCTAAGTTTGGTTCCGTTTTAATTACAAATGGAGATAATGCTCTTATTTTGAGAGACCACTCTGTATCCCAAATTAATCAACCCAACTCTATGGTTATTCCAGGCCTCAAAACTTCTCTAAAGAATGGATTGTGAATTTTCAAACTCTAATCCAAAACAGCTGGTGCTGGGAAAGATTGAAGGCAGGAGGAGAAGGGGATGACAGAGGATGAGCTGGTTGGATGGCATCACTGACTCGATGGACATGAGTTTGAGTAAGCTCTGGGAATTGGTGATGGACAGGGAAGCCTGGTGTGCTGCAGTCTATGGTCGCAAAGAGTTGGACACAACTGAGTGATTGAACTGAACTGAACTGAATTCAAAACAGGTCTCTCCATAATATACCATATTGAAACATCTTGATATATTTGAAGCTGAAGCAGACCTGTATATTTTAAAATTTTTTATGAGTCCAAGCTTCCATGCTCAATTGCTTCAGTAGTGTCCAACTCTTTGAAACCCTATGGACTGTAGTCCACAAGACTCCTCTGTCCGTGGGATTCTCCAGGCAAGAATACTGGAATGGGTAGGGTAGCCCCAGGATATCATCAAATAAACAAGCAGCTTTGTTTCAAATCTCAAAGCTTATTTTTTTTTATAGGCACAAAAGATGATAAAGTTTAATTTGATTGATCTCTGACAATTTGGTCTCTCAATGAGGGAGTTAACCTTGCAGAACTGCTGGGAGGGTGCTATGGGGTGGGAGGTGATCAAGAATGGTTCACAAGATAAACTAGCTATGGCTACTAAATTTGGACCCCATTATGATAACCAACAGAGAAGGCAATGGCACCCCACTCCAGTACTCTTGCCTGGAAAATCCCATGGGCAGAGGAGCCTGGAAGGCTGCAGTCCACGGGATCGAGAAGAGTCAGACATAACCAAGCGACTTCACTTTCACTTTTCACTTTCATGCATTGGAGAAGGAAATGGCAACCCACTCCAGTGTTCTTGCCTGGAGAGTCCCGGGGACCGGGGAGCCTGGTGGGCTGCCGTCTATCGGGTCGAATGGAGTCAGACTTAGCAGCAGCAGCAGCATGATAACCAACCATGGCAGAGGAATAAGTGGTGCTTTCTCAACCAAGATTAATGAGAAAAGGAATAGGGCTGACCACCAAGATTATGACACCTCTCACTGCTGTTA
Source organism: Bison bison bison (assembly GCF_000754665.1). Lineage (NCBI taxonomy): Eukaryota > Metazoa > Chordata > Mammalia > Artiodactyla > Bovidae > Bison > Bison bison. The sequence goes on from NW_011494956.1 coordinate 3,921,511, forward strand.
GCATTAGATTACATTCAGGAATGACAATCAAAAGTGTAACTGGTATGGCATGAGGCCAATGTAATCAGAATAGATGCTGGGAATAGAAAGAATTCTAAAGATTTCTCCTCCAGTTGGCCCTAGTTGGCTGATTAAGCCCAAACACTTGTCTTGGCACTGCCATGAAAGTTATTAAGGTTACTAATTAGCTAAACTTAACATAGGGATATTTATAATCAAATAAAGCATAAACTGGGGCTTCCCTGTGGCTCAGCTGGTAAAGAATCTGCCTGCAATGTGGGAGACCTGGGTTCAGTCCCTGGGTTGGGAAGATCCCCTGGAGAAGGGAAAGGCTATCCACTCCAGTGTTCTGGCCTAGAGAATTCCAGGGACTGTATAGTCCATGGGGTTGCAAAGAGTCAGACACGACTGAGTGACTTTCACTTTCCATCACACTTTCCAAAGTGTAAATACCTGAATATTCACAATCCATGTAGATTGGTCCCATTTTGTACAGGTATTTAGTGGCAAGGGCCAATAGTACTGATACATAATTCACTACATACCTAGGAGTCTAACACATCTAAAACATTCTAGACACTTATATGTTTGATATAGGACCCTTCACAGCATTTTACATAATAGAATAAATAAAATATATCATGACACAATTATCATATGAAATATTATGCAACCCTCAAATAAATTTTTGAATGAAATAATTTCTATATGAAAGCAGGATACTAAATTATGTAGGCTACTAAATTATGTCAACGCTCTGAGTCTAATTTTATTAAAATTACAAATACACATGGACATACTAGAAAGAAATATAGTGTTCATTAATGTGTGGTAGGTTATTAGTAACTTTTACATATTTTATTTGTATTATCAAAATCCTAAGTATTATTATATTTTGCAATTTGATATTTTTTAGAAACACTGAACATTAATTTATACAGTTTGCTATTTATACATATGGCACTAATTCTATATGTTACTTTGCCAAATTGACCTTTTAGTACATTGGTTCCCTCATCTTCAAAAATCATTTGACTTAAGGGATCTAATATATCTTTAAACACAAAAATTCTCGGAATATCTAAATATAGAAGTGTCAAGAAAGCCCTAGGTTTATAATGTATTGCCCTAGAATCACTGCTTGGACTTGACACTTTGCTATTTTGAACTCTGAACATGATCATGTCTTAAGTCATAATAAATGATCTTATTTTTCATTCTATCATTACATGAGTTTTGAACACAGCTAAGAAAGTACAAACAAGAGCACAAACTGTTGGGCAGTTGCTCTCTTAATTTTTCTTTATATTATTTTAAGTAATATTCTCATAGAAAAGTCCATATTGTCAAAGCTATGATTTTTCCAGTAGTCATGTAGGGATATGAGAGCTGGACCATAAAGAAAACTAAGCACCAAATAATTGATGTTTTTTGAACTGTGGTGCTGGTGAAGACTCTTGAGAGTCCCTTTGATGTCAAGAAGATCAAAGCAGTCAATCCTAAAGGAAATCAACCCTGAATATTCATAGGAAGGACTGATGCTGATGCTGAAGCTCCAATACTTTGGCTACCTGATGCAAAGAGCTGAGGAAACTTTTTTCTTCACCATTATCTTATTACAAATGAATATACTTGTGATCATGCTAATTCACTTCAGTTGTGTCTGACTCTGTGACCCCCCCCCCCGCCATTGACTTGACTCTGTAGCCCATCAAGCTCCTCTGTCCATGGATTTCCCAGGCAAGAATACTGGATTGCGTTGCCATTTCCTCCTCCAGGGGATCTTCCCGACCCAGGGGTAGAACCCACATCTCTTATGTCTCCTGGATTGGCAGGTGGGTTCTTTAGCACTAGTACCACTAGCTTCATCAAAATTCTGGTGCAAGAGTTCCCATGTGTTGAAGGGCAGGCTGGTAGAGTACGATCTTCCCAGAAGAATAAAGATCATTTATTCTTTAAGAATAAAGAATAAAGTTGCACAAATAAGTGCAACTCCTGATCTGGTATGATTTTAAATGATACTACTTTGCAAATGAATTCAGTTCACCATCTGAGTTTGCAAATATGTTTCTTTGCATATTTCTTCAATACCAAGCAGTTTCTTCCTTGTACCACAAAACAAAACAAGCAAAAACAAAGCAACAGGACTAAGTGCACATCATTACTGGAAAGATTAATACTAAAGTTCTCTTTTTTAAAAAATGTACATAAAATGTTGAATTACCATGAATACTAAACTAATGAAAGTAGAGGTAACATCTAACAGAATCATAAGTAGCTGCCATATGTTATGTGTTCAATGTTGAATTCAGTGGTGACTTGACTGCAGGTGATAACAAGCAAGCAGTAATGTGATCAGAGGAGAAAGCAAGCAAAGGGTGAACATGATGAAGTGTAATTAAGTAATTGAGATTTTTCTCTATTGACCTTATATGCTACCAATAATGAACTCAGATTAACATGTGACATTCTTACTATAATGATTCACTGAGAAGAGGAAGATATTATTGACCTTCTGTGAGGTTTTGTTTGTAATGAGTTACTTTATTTTGTTTAAATTTGGGATTCATAAAGGGGTATAACACTTGAGCTCACCCTCTGACTCAGTAATAAAAAATTTGTTTTTCGTAAGCATGAGACCTTATAACCTGAATATGAAGTTCCTCCATTAACAGGGCTTCAAATTGTTCTTAGAGTTTATTAAAGTGTCTCTTCTCTTGTTTTTGCTTGTGATACATCTGAAAAAGTTAATGTTTTCTATTAAAAAGTGTTAGTCTAATGAATTTGATTCCTTTTAGGGCTTTTCATTACATCTTCTTGGTTAGTAATCTTATAATTGCTTATGCTTACTTTTAAGTAAGCTTGATTAGCAGTCATTTTATTTACTTTTAAAAAAGTCCTAAAGTTGTCTATATTTCATTACTGCTATTGCTGCTAAGTCGCTTCAGTTGTGTCCGACTCTGTGCGACCCCATAGACGGCAGCCCACCAGAATCCCCCGTCCCTGGGATTCTCCAGGCAAGAACACTAGAGTGGGTTGCCATTTCCTTCTCCAATGCATGAAAGTGAAAAGGGAAAGTGAAGTCGCTCAGTCGTGTCCGACTCTTAGCAACCCCATGGACTGTAGCCCACCAGGCTCCTCCGTCCATGGGATTTTCCAGGCAAGAGTACTGGAGTGGGGTGCCATTGCCTTCTCTGCTATATTTCATTACTTCCTTTTTATTCTGTAAACCACTGAAATATGATGTCCATTCCTAGCATTCCAATAAAATTGTCCTTGCTAAGATTGGTAATGGGCTTTGTACTTACTAGACCCTCTGGAAACTGTTAAATATTTAACTGATAGCAAGAACAAATGTATATTAAAATGTCTCTTGTGCTCAGATTTCCTGGATTTTCTTTGAAACCTAATAATTATCTCTCTAGATAATTGTTTTTTTTTTTAAGTTTTAAATTTTATTTTTTAAACTTTACAATATTGTATTAGTTTTGCCAAATATCAAAATGAATCTGCCACAGGTATACCTGTGTTCCCCATCCTGAACCCTCCTCCCTCCTCCCTCCCCATATCCTCCCTCTGGGTCGTCCCAGTGCACCAGCCCCAAGCATCCAGTATTGTGCATCGAACCTGGACTGGCGACTCGTTTCATACATGATATTATACATGTTTCAATGCCATTCTCCCAAATCTCCCCACCCTCTCCCTCTCCCACAGAGTCCATAAGACTGATCTATACATCAGTGTCTCTTTTGCTGTCTCGTACACAGGGTTATTGTTACCATCTTTCTAA
>NW_011494956.1:3925400-3932476 GCF_000754665.1 Bison bison bison
ATGCATGAAAGTGAAAAGGGAAAGTGAAGTCGCTCAGTCGTGTCCGACTCTTAGCAACCCCATGGACTGTAGCCCACCAGGCTCCTCCGTCCATGGGATTTTCCAGGCAAGAGTACTGGAGTGGGGTGCCATTGCCTTCTCCGCTATATTTCATTACTTCCTTTTTATTCTGTAAACCACTGATATATGGTGTCCATTCCTAGCATTCCAATAAAATTGTCCTTGCTAAGATTGGTAATGGGCTTTGTACTTACTAGACCCTCTGGAAACTGTTAAAAATTTAACTGATAGCAAGAACAAATGTATATTAAAATGTCTCTTGTGCTCAGATTTCCTGGATCATAAGCAGTTCTATTTCCAACCTAATAAGGAATCTCCACACTGTTCTCCAATTGTTTGATATTGGCTAAATAAGTAGAAATTTTATGCCCAAAATTTAACTCTTTGTTTTGTTGGTTTAGATTTGGGGTAAGTAAAATTGTGCAAAGTGAAGAATCAAAACAGATAAGCTCATCAGATGGTGACTGATAAAGCTGTAGCTACAAGTTTAAACCTCAGGAAAAGATTTAGCCCTGTGCCTCCTCCCAGGGCGACAGTAGCCAGTGATGCAGCAGCCTGGTCACTCCCTTCCTGCTCACTGAAACAGAGCTCTGGAGCACTCCTTCTCTCTCTTTCTTGTCTACTTGTCCCTCACCGCTCCCCCCAAAAAAGGGAACTACTGTACCACAGGGCCCTGAAACTACATAGTGAAATACTACTTTATTTCCACTTAACTCATATCCACCAATAGGCTTCGGGTTGTGGTTAAGATCATGGGATATATTTTCTGTTTAGTGACTTCCTTTCCCTTCTAGGATAGGGAAGTAGAGGTCATAATAAATTAGACATGGTATTGAACTCGAAGGTCTGTGTGAGTACTCCTTTCCTTGTCATTAGATGCAAAAAATGACAGGATCTTATGACCTAAGGGCTAAGTGCAAGACTCTGCCCCACAAGCGCAATTTCTCACACCTCTTACAGCTATAACACCACTGATCACTTCCTCATTAAAAGTCTCTCCCTCCTTAGTTTTAGAAATATTACACTTCTGTTATACATGGTGCTCTTTGTCCTTTCCCACTTTCAGTCTCACCAGTGTTTAATGAGCTCATTAAACACTGGGGTCTCTTATTTCCATGCTTGACCCACTCCTCATGCTCCAAACTCAATACTGTAAGTCTGTTTCAATATATTCAACTTTTGTGCATATTTCAAGTTTTCTCAACAGGTATATAGGATCCACTGTCTCAGGTTTGATACCCCCAGGCATCTCACACTTGCCTAATCTAACTAGACTTTACTCCTAATCTCATTCTGTGATGTCTATATGTATGCACTGTCATCTATCCAGTTTTTCAAAATGAAGCCATTCTTAAAATAATCCCCTCCCTTTTTCCTCCCCCAAATCTGCTGTGACCAAGCAACATCTATATTTTTACTTTTTCCTGTCTCTGGAATGCATCTTCTCCTTTCCGAATTCACTAAACATGATCTCTCTCGTTATTTTTCAGGAAAGTATCTTTGTCACTAAAATGATCTCCTTTCTCTTCCTACTCTACAAATCACTCTGTCACAATTTAGTCCTTCTTAAAGCAAGAAGTGACTTAGTATGCATGCAAAGCAAGAGCTTAATAGTGTCTTTTTCATACTTAAAATTGTATCATACTTCAATCTCCAAGATCAAACCCAATCTCTTCAGCACAGTGTATGACCTCTAACTTGTGGTTCCTGCCCAACTTTTCCAGAATTGATTAGTCTGGATGCTGATAGCTCCTGTCACAAATTGTAATGACTTTTCTGACTCCAACTTTCTTTCTCTTCCCCATAACTGACAAGGTGAAAATTTCTAATCCATGGGCAGCTTTCATTCACACAGTGTTTCAGGGCCACAAAACCTCTGTTTTGTAGTTCTGTCATCTCTTAGGGTCTTAGCATAAACCGATGGAAGAGAAACAGTATGGTGAAGGCTCACCTGCTGCTTAAGATTCTTAGCTTGGAAGTGATAACATTTGTTTCTTCTCAAACTCTGTTGGCTGAAATTCAGTCATATGGCCACATGTTAGTTGGCCAGTTCTCAGTAACAGTTCTATACCAAGGAAGAAAGAACACAAACTTTGGTGAACAGTGTACTTTCTCTGCATTAACACAGACTGTCTCTTTCCATTCCATGTCTTGCTCCCTCATGCACTGCAGCCATACTTAACCCTCATAATCCTGAAATACACTATGTCTCTTGGCATATATTGCTGCCTTTTGCTTATGGCTATCTTCTACTCATCTTTAAAAAACATAGCTGAGAAATCTTTTTGTGTAGAAAACCATTACAGAACTCTTATTTTTGGATTAACAACCTCCTTATGTATTCTATATTTTTTTGTTGCAATAGGTTCTTGGAAAATCTTGATAGATGCAGTTATGTACATCATAATTTCAAAAATGTCCATTTCTCTTTTCAGTGGGACCTGAAAAAATATGAGTATTAAAAATGAAGCCTGACTCATTTAGACCATATTAAAAATTTATGAAAATATTTTTTGGTAAAGTCAAATTTATGATTTTATAAGTAGCTGTTATCATACATCTGGCAATATACAGTTTGTTAAACAGGAGCTTTTTGTTATTTTTAATCATATGTAAAAAACCTATAAAGATGGTATAAAAATCAATTCCTTAGTAACTCATTACTTATCTTTCTGAAGAGATACAAGTGAGGCCATATAATTGAGTTCTGCCCAAGGAAATGTAGACAGAAATATGTATATCAATTTCAAACCTGGCCCATAAAAACCCTTCATAGGCAACAACTTATCCTTTCTTATGCAGACTCAATGTCAAAGCCCAGAAAAATCTCAAAAACCATACATGAAATTTCCATGAGCCTGGGTCCTTGAGTGATGCTGTAAAACAGAGCCCCAAGTCCACCAATAGAGAACATTTCCATTTGGCTGTTGTGTCATGAAAAAACAAAACAAAACTATGTCATTGATATTTTGAGGTTGATAATACCATCAGCATTATCCAAAATTATGCCCAGAGTTAATGACTAAAGAATTCATATATGGTGACCTCTTGGAAAATTAAAAATCTTTGCTTACATTAATAACTCAAAATAGAAAATTTTGTCTAATGGTGAGCCTGAGGTACCCATATGTCAAGACCTCCTTATGCTGTTTCCCAGGAAATCTATTATACCAACTTCACCTTGGGGCTGCGGCACTCTCTTGGAGCTACTGGTTACAGCAGCTGGCCTAAACAGGAAAACAAAGAGCAAAAAAGAGGATTTTAGAATATGTTTAAGATTTTCAGTGGTACAATGCTAAGATTACTTTATATTAATGCTGTGCCATGCTAAGTTGCTTCAGTCACGTCCAACTCTTTGTGACCCTATGGACTGCAGCCCACCAGGCTCCTCTGTCCATGGGATTCTTCAGGCAAGAATACTGGAGTGGGTTGCTATGTCTTCCTCCAGAGGATCTTCCTGACACAGGGATTGAACCCATGTCTCTTAAGTCTCCTGCATTGGCAGATGGGTTCTTTACCACTAGCGCCATATGGGAAGCACACTTTTTATTAATAAATACTCTCAAACAGCTTAAACAGAAAGCAAGAATCATGAAGAGTTACAACCATGGTGTAAAATTATTAAGACATAAACCCCATCCAGGTAGAAGGGGACAGCAATATAGAAACTTGCTCATTTTGAGTAAGAAATCAGGTGAAAAACAAAAATAAATACTCTTGGTGAGTCCACAACCACAGGCCAGACTTCATAAAATAAAACATCTGGAACTATGTAAGTCAGGGTCAGTGCTACAATTCAAAGGGGTCATCAAGTTCTTGGGATCTTCCCACAAGTCCTATATGTTTGTGTATAAGTGTGTATATGTAAGTGTGTATTCTTTGGAGGGAATGATGAAAGCTGAAGCTCCAGTACTTTGGCCACCTCATGCGAAGAGTTGACTCATTGGAAAAGACTCTGATGCTGGGAGGGATTGGGGGCAGGAGGAAAAGGGGATGATAGAGGATGAGATGGCTGGATGGCATCACCGACTCAATGGATGTGAGTTTGAGTGAACTCCAGGAGTTGGTGATGGACAGGGAGGCCTGGCATGCTGCAATTCATGGGGTCACAAAGAGTTGGATATGACTGAGCGACTGAACTGAACTGAACTGATATATGTATTTGTGTATGTATATACAGGCTTCCCTGGTAGCTTAACTCAGTTCAGTCGCTTAGTCATATCCAACTCTGTGACCCCACGGACTGTAGCACTCCAGGCTTCCCTGTCCTTCACCAACTCCTGGGGCTTGCTCAAACTCATGTCCATCGAGTCAGTGATACCATCCAACCATCTCATTCTCTGTCGTCCCCTTCCCTTCCTGCCTTCAATCTTTCCCAGCATCTGGGTCTTTTCCAATGAGTCAGTTCTTCGCATCAGGTGGTCAAAGTATTGGAGTTTCAGCACCAACATCAGTCCTTCCAATGAATATTCAGGACTAATTTCCTTTAGGATTGACTGGTTTGATCTCCCTGCAGTCCAAGGGACTCTCAAGAGTCTTCTCCAACACCACAGCTCAAAAGCATTGATTCTTCAGTTCTTGGCGTTCTTTATAGGCCAACTCTCACATCCATACATTACTACTGGAAAAACCATAGCTTAGTAGATGGAGCATATATATATATATGTATGTGTGTGTATATATACACAATTATATTTAAAATTAGGTAGGAATGCTTTTCTAGAAATCTTCAAGATTTTTCCTCAGCCAAATCTGAGAAATATGCCAACATGTGCACCAATAACAGGCAAAGGAGACAGGCTGGTGTCACCATGATTGTCCACCAATCAAAATTCATACTTCAGACTAGGACCCTTGTTCCATGAATGCACTGCTCCCCAATATCTGACCAAAATAGGATATCTTAACCAAGTGGTTCTTAAAGCGAGGTCCATAGGATAACATTATCAACATCACATTTGAATTTATCAGAAAAGCACATTCCAGGCTCAATCCCAAACTACTGACTCAGAAAATTGAAAATAGTGCTTCACAAATTGAGTTTAAACAAGAATTTCAGGTGGTTCTGATGCACATTAAAGCTTGAGAACCACTACTTTACCCTATAAAAGCAGATGCTGAGTTTTGGGTAAGCAACTAATAGTTTATGCTATGCATAGACATTTTCTAATTAAAAGTACTTTTCTTTAGAGATCATAATAAAATGAAAGCAAATGTAGTTAAAACAAAACAAAAACCAAAGCTATTAAAAGTACAAGAACAACAAGAAAATGTTAATGTACAGAGGGGAATAAAATCTTAACATGTTTGAGAAAATAGGAAGAGGCAGATATAACTATTTTGTAATAGGAAGTTATAGTGTGTAAAGAGGGGTGTAAGAAGAAAGAGATCCAACTTAGCACCACAGAATCTCAGAGAGACTGTCCTAGAGACTGAAGACTTCCTGATTTCAAACAAAAGGGGGAATAAAGTTGAAATTATAGATCAAAATGAGAAATTCTTGGAAATCCATATTCAAGAAGCTGAAGCACCAACCCTCATTCTCTATTGCCATGGAGAGAATGTGGCAATGGTATAAACCAACCGTAAGCAAGATGATGGAGACAGAAATGGCAACCCACTCCAGTATTCTTACCTAGATATTCCACGGACAGAGGAGCCTGGTGGGCTGCCATCTATGGAGTAGCACAGAGTCGGACACGACTGAAGCGACTTAGCAGCAGCAACAGCAGCAAGCAGATGAAGGAGATTTCTTCTGTTAAAAGAAAACAGAACGTCTAGAGATTCAAGAACAATATTCATAGAAGAGGGGAGATTGAAAAATAACATTGTAATGCAACGTACTGGATCTCTACAGTTTTCCTATTCCTTCTGCAATAGATAATTAGCAATCAGAGAGCTAAAAGGCAAGGTACATCTCACTTCTTTTCTCCATATTCGGCTTTAATTGTTTAGAAGGTCATGTGTCACTTTGGTAAATGAAAGTGTGAATTGAAAAACAACAATGAATCTTTTATTTTAACAAATATTTTCTTGGTGTGCCTGTTTGCTAGTAGGAGCGCTGTAAACAGTAAACATTCTAAAAGGCCCTTCAAAGGAGTTAAACGCCATTTAGTGGAAAGAGAGACAGACAGGAGCAGAGACAGCAGAGAACAAAACAGAAAAAGGCTTGTTTCAAGAGATAAAACAATCTCAACTCGTTGCCATGTGTACTCTTTACTGCTCTCAGCTTCCCGGCTGGAAAGCTACTGGACTCTAAGGGACAGAGGTCGGTCAAGGCAACCGTAAAGGAAACTCCGCGGAACTCCGCACCCAGAGTGCCCCCGGAGGCGGCCACTCCCTGTTAATGACTTTGTAAGTTTCCAGCTGATTTCGATCTCTCAGTTCCTCGCGGACCTGAACCTCAAGACCCAAGTATTTGGAGCCGCTCTATGGGCAAGGAAAGCAGCCTACAGCCTCTCCTCGCCGCACAGGGGCGTCGGTCCAGCCCCCAGGTCTCGCGCAGAGACGCGGAAGTGCCCAAGTGAGGAAGAGGGCCGGAAGCCCCTTTGTTACCCAGGATTTAGGAAACGAAACTAGAAACCACGGGTTTCGTCACCGACGTCGCTCAGAAGCCTGCGTAACTCCAGCCAAGATTGTGTGTAAGGAGCACGCTCGATCGCCAAGCGTTGGAAGCAGAACACAGGCTCCGCTCCCGGGTTCCCGCAGCTCCTCTCACCGCAGGTAGCCCCGGAGCAGCTGTGCAGACAAGGTGGGCGGGCACCCGGCGCGGGGCAGCGCGGGTTCCCAGGGTGGGCGGAGGGGCGCTGGGGCACTTGGGAGTGAGGGGCGCGAGCGCAGGCGGGTTGCGTTTGCGCTGAGATTGGGGGTAGAGAGTGGGGGCTGGGGCCCCAGCGGCCTAGAAAAGCGACCTCCGAAGCTGAGCAGGGACTGAGCCCGGGGCCCAGGCGTCCCAGTCCCATCCTGGCCAGTCTCAGAGTCTTTCCAAGGTCAAGGTATTTCCTTCCTGAAACCGC
>NW_011494956.1:3932576-3933286 GCF_000754665.1 Bison bison bison
AATGTTGAGAGAAAAGGAAGGAAAGAAAAGAAAGAAAGCATAGATATGCAAAGTTATAGAGGTAGATAAAGAAGATTTATATACATTAAAGATTAAGTGCAAGGGGTAAAGAAGAGTGGAAAGGCAAACAAAGGGATAAATGTAGAAAAAATATAATAGGTTTTAAAAAATTAGAAATTAAAATTACAAAAGGAGAAAAGAAGAAAAAAAATGGAGGAAGGAGGAAAAGAGGGAAAAAAATAAGGGAAAACTCCATAGAACTGCAAAAGCCCAACGTGGTGGCAAAGGTTTGTAACAACAGTAAAAAGTGTGACTGACTATTCACATATACATATACACCCATAAGCAAAATCAAAGCAGTTCAACAAAAATAAAGTACAGTAGTAGATTGACCTGACAATCAAAGGAAACGAAAAATTATATCTACCAGAACAAAACTAACTAAAGCACAAACTGGAAAACAAAACTAAAGCAAGGTGCCAACTGAGGAATAAAGCAGTGAAAATAAAGTTAACAAATATGTTTAGAGGAAAGGAAAGGGAGAAAATAAAGAAAGAATAGATATGCAACTTTAAATAGAGGTAGATCAAGAAGATTTATATACATTAAAGATTAACTGCAAGGAAAAAAAGGAAAAAAGAACATTAGGAAAGGCAAACAAAGGCATAAATGTATAAAAAATAATAGGTTTTTAAAAATTAAAGGTATAA
>NW_011494956.1:3933386-3946995 GCF_000754665.1 Bison bison bison
AAGAGTAGGACACGACTGAGCGACTGAGCGACTGAACTGATCTCTTAACGAGCGGAGCAGCGTATCTCCTCGCATTTGAGGGAAATCAAAGGGACGATTAATAGAGCCTGCTAGCTGTCTTTGAACAGGAAGTATTAATTAGGATTGTGGATGGAGGCAAAACTATGCTAGGCACCCGGAAACACAGGAAGAATTGCCAAGACAGGTGGTTTATCACGTAGAAGGTAAAGTAGGAATCCACCTGCCTGACTTGAACGTGTCTCTACTACTTGATATCTGTGGACTCCTGGGCACTTTCCTCCTATACATTCCTTTCTTGGCTCATATCTGAAATTGGGTAACGATCAAAAGTTACAAGAGTTAGAGTATGATGTATAACTTTGGCACTGCAGAATATGCTCAGTAACGTTAGATTTATTACTTTTAATATCTGACCAAGCCCCTGCTTCTCCAGGCTCACTGTCTGGTTCCCATGTGATTTATTCAGACAGCTCTTCCAGCAAGTCCTGGCACAGCCACTTTCCAGTTCCAGGAACAGGCAGGCAATATTTCTCTTAGTTTAGCAATCTGAGATACATGGTTAATGTATGTGCCACTTGCTTAGTGAGAAGTATCAGGCGATTCAGGATACCCTTCTTCTTCCTGGGACTTTCTCGACAATAGAACTTTCTCTTAATAGCGCCCTGGCAAGTATTAGGATTGTAGGGCTTTGAACGCTGAACAAGCACAAAGAAATGGAAAGGGAAATGAGTAGGTTTCTGCATTTGGATAGAAGTATCAGATAAGATGGCCGAGTCACAGGTTAGCCAAACTTCACATCTGATTGGTAACTGTTCTTTCTGACCAAAGGGAGTGAAATAATACTGAACACACTGTTGAATCAATCATCAAGCACCAATTAAGTGTCCTGTCCTGACAGTCCATGTGCTGGCTTTTGAGAGTTTAGAGAGACAGAAAACCTGTAAGAACTGCTCCCTGTCCACCTCTCCATTTTCTTGTCTAATGATCTCTTTCTTTGCTCTGCCACCCACAGATCTTCATAACCTTGAATGAGCCAAGCTCTCTCACTCCAGCCACAGGACTTCTACCCATACAGTTCCCCCTGCCTCCCTGCCTCAATGCCTCGCCCCCCCAACACACACACACAACACACACACACACACACACCTCCCTAACCTGGTTGATTTTAAACTGCCTTTGGCACTCAGATCTCACTTTTTGACAACCCACCACCACCATCTAAATTAGTGCCCCCATAACACTTTTTATAGAGCCATTATTTTTATTCATAACACTATTATTTGTAATAATATGTTAATTGTCCATCATTTTGTCCTAATGATTGTTATAGTGCCTTCCATGCTCTGTGCCTTCAAGCAATATTCCTGGAAAACAGGCACAAACTTTATACTGAGTGAATATTTACAGACATATATATACATATATATGTGTGTGTGTGTGTGGATTTATTTATGTGTGCATGTGTGTGTATGCTCTTGCATTTTCTTTCATAGTGCTAACTTTAAAAACCAAAGCATTGTAGTTAAACAGTGCTAACTACTATGTTTATATTTTTCAAATTTTGAAAATAAGTGTTTACAGAAAAACTCTTGCATGCTATCCACCTTACATAAGAAAGATACCATAAAGAAAGTCTTTTAACAAATTTCACTGGAACTTGGCAATTTGGGAGAATGTCCTTTTTTTTTTCCTCAGTAAGTCAAGGACATAATGGCAAAGGAAATGAATCATGAATCATTTAAATGAGCTAGATGAGTGAGTGAGTGAAGTCGCTCAGTCGTGTCCGACTCTTTGTGACCCCATGGACAGTAGCCTACCAGGCTCTGCCGTCCATGGGATTTTCCAGGCAAGAATACTGGAGTGGGCTGCCATTTCCTTCTCCAGAGGATCTTCCCAACCCAGGGATCGAACCCAGGTCTCCTGCATTGCAGACAGATGCTTTACCATCTAAGCCACCAGCTAGATAGTGAGGTATATAACATTAAGTAACTATCTGTGCAGGGGTCCAGCCCCAGCAGAATCCAGGGGTATCCTCAGGATGATGGTATAGGCAATAAGGAAAGTAAAAAGAGAGAGAGAGGCTTGATCTTCCTTGGTTTACATAGAAAGCCAATAAAGCTCCTGTGTTCCAAGGAGTCATCCTGAAAGAAGAACAGAAAGAGAAAAGGAGAGAAAAGGAAAAAAGAATGACACGGGGAGACCAAGCTTCGGTGAGCGAGGCCCATAACTTTATTTTCAAAAGGAACTTTCATATCTTGACTTGTACATAGAGGGAAATGAAAGATGCAAAGTCATACAGAGTCAGCCCAAACATTACATCTGTTTTGTCTCTATCAAAACCAGGATTTTTTCTGCATACCTTTCCCACAAACAATGTTGTGTATAATATCTTCTGGCCTTGGAGGCCTGTGGACATTTTATGACCCTTTTTTGATAAAGGCTGATCAGCCAGAAAACTTGTTTTCCCTTAAAGTGTTTCTTCTTTATTTCTCCAGCCTCAGAAAGTACTAAACAGAGTTACATTCTCACTGAGCAAAGGTGCAGTGGGTCACAACAATGAAAAAACCAATTAGCTCAAAGGTCTGATGTGGTTAATTCCAAGGCTGCTACTTGTTTTTCTTACATTCCAACTATGTTAACTAATGCACTCCCAGGTACACACTCCCAGGTATGGGCACTTGGCAGCAAGCTTTGGCCCAATAATGAAGCCCTTTACCAGTACTATCTATTCTAACAATTTTTCATCCCTTAAAGGACTCTATGCTCATTAGGACTTTTAGAATGTTTTGGCTTCCCGTGCCTTTCAAGGTTGGGGAGTTGTGAACAATCATGTGTGTTAATTGCAAGAGTATGGATAAACCTGTCAGGCAGCTAGAATGCCAACAGAAGGGTTAAAATAGAAATATTCCTTTCATGCCCAGGAGAATTATTAATTAAAGCCCTAAGTTGACTTTTTCCAGAGAAAGGTGGTCGGGGATAGCCCCCTGTTAATGACAGAAGAATTGGTGAAAGGCACAAAATAGTAAGACAGACAGATTCTGGTTTTGGGGTAGATGCTCTAGCAGATTCAGGGGGTCCCTTGAGGCCTGATCCGCCTTTGCCTGTCAGATTCTCTCCGCATGACCTTTGTCATGGGTGGGATCTCCCGTGGTGGCTTCCGGCATATCTGGGCTTAGTTTCCTCATTTATAATCTTTCCGGACTTTGTTTCCTCATTTATAAGGAGGAAAGGAAACAAAACAAATTTGTGAGGGAGCTATAAGTTGCCAGGGAAAGGTTTTTCAGGAGTAATAAAGCAACCAAACTAGGATAACTAACATAAAGATTAGTTTATGTGTCTTTGGTCTCTTTGGTTTAGTTGTTTTGTAGGACACTTGCCCACCTGTCAGATGGCACCAATTGATGTAATGCCTATGATTTTCTTCAAGGTTTACTGTTAAATGCTATTCCAATGTGGTTCTAAGTATATTTGTTTTCATTTCTTGAATGTAAAATACCACAGTGGTATTTTATAGATAGGGTTCTTCCCTGGTGGCTCAGTGGTAAAGAATCTGCCAGCTAAATGCAGGAGATGCAGATTTGATCCCTGAGTTGGGAAGATCCCCTGAAGAAGGAAATGGCAACCCACTCCAGGATTCTTGCCTGGAAATCCCATGGACAGAGGAGCCCAGCAGG
Organism: Bison bison bison; assembly: GCF_000754665.1. NCBI lineage: Eukaryota > Metazoa > Chordata > Mammalia > Artiodactyla > Bovidae > Bison > Bison bison. The sequence goes on from NW_011494956.1 coordinate 3,937,082, forward strand.
CTGCAGTCCTTGGGGCTGCAAAGGAATCGGACATGACTTAGTGATTAAAAAACAAAACACATTTTATAGATAGACTCCTTCTCATCAGGTCCCTTGCACTGATAATAGCCTCAGCCATCCCACTCTGTGCCATCTTGGATGTGCATGTTCTGATGTACTCAAATCCACACCAACGTCTTGGCTACCTATTTGTGTGAACCAACCCATCTGTGTTTGCTCCATTTGCCCTTTACTAAAACTACAGTTCAACAAATGAAATGCTTTCCCTTTAGATGTTAACCTTTTAAATGTGTAAATTTTACCTGCAAACATAGCTGAGCAATATGGAAATTGCTTGATTTGTGACTTACCTCAGCAAGTACTGAGTTCTCCACTACCTCTGTGTAATTCCTTGCCTCTCCCTTAGTCTAGTACCTCATTTTCACTTATTCATAGGAAGTTAAGGATATAGAATTCTGGGATTGTGCTTAGGACAGTAATGTTTTCCTAAAATAATAACACATATTCCCATCCTGGGACTTGGAGAAAAATGTCAACTGGCTTGGTTTTAGGCAATTAAGAAGTGGATTTGGATAAATAATCCAAATCTAGTTAATACCTAGTTTATAGGCATAGTAGTTTCAGAATCTTTCAAAAATTAGGGATATTTACCCTTTGAATTGCAGGTTATACTTTAATATTTCTTGACACAATAAGAATGAAACTTCAGAACCCCAAGAGATGGGTCAAAGGGTTTCCTGGAATATGAATTGTGGGAACATAACTGTATATGACCTGCACTATTTCTCCTTCTCCCTGGTAGGAGAGGTTTATGATTAATACCCCAGATTTATGTCAGAGCATAAATCTGACAGAGATATGCTTATATGTGTATAGTGTATGATGCTTTAATTTTCTCAGATGCTCTCATTTAACAGGTTAGGAGTGTGTAGTAATCCAATTATAATTTGAAGTTCTGTATTTGTCCTGAAGCAGTTATGATTCCAGTGGTACAGTATATAATATGATTTCATTAGAGATCTTTTTCTACTACTACAAGATAAATATGATTTTCTTGGAAGTCTTTCTGTGATTTGTTTCTTACTAGGAGCAGTGGAAGACATGATTTAAAAGTTATATTGAATTAAGTGACTACTTAATTATTCCAGGACACAGCCCAGTCATTTCCAAAACTGAGTGATGTTATTTATATCTTGTAATAGACCCATTAAGTCTGTCGTTTTACCTTAAAACAGCCAAGGAGACCAGACAGGGATGAACATGGGGGATGTCTTTAGTCCACAAATACGTTGTTCTACCTGGCACATGTACAGGTTCCACTGTTAACTTCACATTTTATACCAGAGCTTATGATATACCATTTTTCCTGCTTGAGATATTATGAAATTGTGAAAATTCTAAAACCTACAGAAAATTGAGGACCCAGATTTTGTTCCGTCGTTTTACCAACAGATACTCATCCTCACAAAGCTATAGGTTAAGACTCAAAGTAATGTGACCTGGTGAAAGTGAAAGTAAAGTCGCTCAGTCGTGTCCGACTCTTTACGACCCCATGGACGGTAGCCTACCAGGCTCCGCTGTCCATGGGATTTTCCAGGCAAGAATGCTGGAGTGGGCTGCCATTTCCTTCTCCAGGGGATCTTCCCAACTCAGGGACTGAACCCGGGTCTCCTGCATTGCAGACAGACGCTTTACCGTCAGAGCCACCAGGGAAGCCCAAATGTGACCTGGTAGGAAGGGAAAATGTAAATATGAGCCAATTAGCTCTGAGTCTATTTAGTTTCCCTTCCTTAGATTTCTGTGTAAGGAGGGAATTATCTCTGGCTTCATGAAAGGTAAACACCCGTATATTCACAGTTAGTACTCATTTGGCAAGGATTTGGGAACTTATTTCTCTGTTATTTAAGAGCCTCCACCTATTCCTAATGTGATGCACAGCATTCGTGTATAAATTTCCTCTCTTTTTAGCACATTCTTTATTTCTGACGACACTGGATTTCCCAGGATCAAACAACAAAATGATAAGAAATACACTGTAAATTAAAACAATGTTTTCCATTTCAAATGGATAGACTTGCCCTCCAGAAACAATGAATTTTTTTTTTTTTACTAATTTAGTGATCTTCTCATAAAAATAAATTACTTAATTCTAAAAATAATATCTCCAGGTATTATTTGAGATTTTTCCTTGAACTGAGTTTCCTTCTGGCCCTTTAGGAAAGGGAAGAATGACTGAAACAGTACTTCCTTAAAATTACTTAGTTGATTAAAGAGCCATATAACATTTTTTAAAAACTAATCATACTTATAAAGTGATCCTAAGAGAAACAGTGGTAAAGTAAAAACTTGAGCTGTTTAGACTAGTGTGTTAATTAAAGGATACTACCCATTTCTACTCCAGAATGTATTAGGTTTTAAATTTTTGTATATGTTAAGGAACTCTTAGTACATTTGAAGATAATGAGTATGAATTTCAATATACACCTTTGATCACAGAAATGAGTGTTGACAAAAGTAATCATGGCTTATTGTATATAAGAATTTAGTCTTTTTTAGCTCATGTGATAGAACATAAAACACTAATATGGCCTTTGAAAATTTTTGGCATACGTTTATTACTTGTGTTTTTTAGTTTATTGTTCACTGTTCTAGAATAACTGCAGAAAAGCATCAATGTTATTTTTTTGTCCTTTTGGCCTGAGGAGGTCCATAGCACTTAGTTTCTGACCAGTTAATGCTAACAGGGGTTATTATTGTTCTAAAAAAATCCAAAAAGTCAACACTGCAACAAGAAACATATTTTTTTAAAATTTTCCAAGGCTAAGAAAACCCATTACTGAACTTCTTGAGTATATATAATTAAGAGGTGACTATAATTGGAATATATTTAAGAGCTTTGCTGTATTATTAAAATTTATGCTTATGACAGGCAATGACAAATCAATAATTTGGAAGAGAGGAAGGATGCGGTTTCTTCTCGGGAACACCAGATTTTAGTTATGGATATGGAAGGATCAGTTGGCTTTTACTTATCATTTAGGGTAACACAGTAGTTGGAGTTATTAAAGGGGCAGCAAAGACTGGAGAGGGCCTGGAAAGGGTTGAGCTGATTCATGTTAGTGTGCAGGTCCCAGATAAAACAGTCAAGTAGCAAGTTTTTGCCTAAGGTGTTAATTATAATTAACATGCATACCGGGATTTAAGGTGGAGAGGTGGAAAAAGTAGTGACTAGGTAATAGTGGGAAAGACTCGGATGGGATCAAGTCACTAGAAGACAAAAACAGCTTCTACAACCTCTGGGTGTACGTTTTTAGGCTAAAAATCATTAATTGATATACAAACGGGGAGCCAGGCCTTCTCAAATTTGCTATTCAAGCCGGGCAGAAAATATCCTCAGGGCCTGGGATTTCCAGAGATATCTGCGATAGTGTGACCTGATAGCTAAACTTTCTCCCTTTTATGGTGGACCACAGCTGGAGCCCAGCACTGTGGCTCGGTCCTGGATTACATGCTCCCTGTAGGTTGTGTAGATTGGAAGGCTCAAGTTTTTAACTGGAGGGCCTTGGGCTCACAGTGTTTCTTTTCTGTCTTCCTTCCTCTTTGGACCCTTTCCTCCCAAGATATTTAGAAATCGTTCACCATCCTGGACTGACCCACAATTTCTAAAATCCTACTCAGAAACACAGCAGTGGGAAACAGAGTCAAGACCGAAGGGTTCAAATGACCAGATTCTCAATGGTTCGATGAATAGAGGAGTATCTTGTGTGAATATAGTTTCCGGGTATCCTTTTACATATTTGACCTATGTATTTATATCAGGTCTTCTTTTTCAGAACTGTTTAAATCATGGACAAACAAAGTAAGTAATCTGTTTATTTTCCTCCTATAATATTAAATCTCTTGTTAATGTATTATTTGTCAAAATGTTTTATTCAGTTTCTGAAAGAATAGAATTTGATTTGTGTTGTTTATGTTCCAGAACCCTCAGTCTGGGGCAGTGTTTTGACTATAGAGAAGATGTACACAAATATCCACTACCACTAACTTTCCCTTTAAAAATAAAAAAGCCTTAGATAAACCTATGAAATTTTAGGCTTAAAAAAAATGGAATCTTAGGCTTACTGGAAAATATATAATTTAATATTATACTTCATCTGAATCAGGTTTCCCTTTTCTTTGTACATTTTATATATATATATAAAAGACTATTCAAGTCATATTATTTAATAAACAATGGACTTAATATGCCAGGGCATTGTAATAAAATGCTCAGTTACATCCCCAATATATATCTCATAAAATACACATTTGAATAGGTTTAAATAACTATGTCTTTATTTCCTGGCTTTTTTTTTTCCTCAAGAAAATTCTAAGATGAGTATTGGCCAAACATGTAATAAAAGACTTTGTCTTTTAAAAAATCTAAGTTTCTGAAGAGAAAAAAAATCAAATGGGAAAAAAAATCCTGTCTTCGGAAGGATCTTTATTCTCTATCTTTACTTAGATAACCAAAGAGATGTTTATCTCTACCACAATGCCAGCCTTGCTACATATATCAGATCCTCTTTAGGGCCAGAAACTTTGACTTTCTTTCACAAAGTTTCATGATTTTTCTTAATATATGCTATATTAATTTAGTTAACAATACTAAAAACTTTCAGAATGTAAATTCATATAATATTAAGCTATTTTCTTTGCTGTAAGCTTTAAGATGCTTCAAGTCACTTAAATAATTGATTGGGTCATGGTCATAATTACCTTTTAACTCTTCAGCTTCATATATACAAATGTATGAATTTGTGTGTATATGTGTACATAAGTAGAATGTATATGTGTGTGTGTGTATATATATATATAAATATACATATACACTGATATAGAGAAATAACAATAAAAAAACTTGTTGACAATATGAAAGTCCTATGATTTTTTAAGTTATTCTAAGTTGCATTGCACAAATGCGGAAATACATCCATAATTCATTTGCTCTTTGATCTACTTGAGCACTTGCCCATTCACTTATTGTTTTTCTTTGTATAACTCCCCCCTGGAATTCCTGAAACTGGGATTGTTGCTCTGATACTGAAACCCCAGAGATCATAGCCTCCTAATTTCTTGACTCTGTCAGCTCCTTGATTTGTGTGTGTATTTACTGTTGCTCAAACAGCGGTACCTGGTAAGAAGTGCCAAAATGTGACATACCATTTAAGGATGGGTCTCTAAGTCACACTTGTAGTGTGTTTCCTTGAGATCTGTTGAGTCTTACTCTGTGAGGCGGCTGTGGGCAGAGCCTGAGGAGCTAGAGAACTAGAGCTGGCCCACTCACCTGAAGCCAAGACAAACAAAGAAGAGATGGTTAGGACAGAATGACTTGTGATATTGCAGTGATGTGTGATAATTTGGGGTATGCTGTGGTCCGTATGGGGAAAAGCCCTAACTCAAGTAGAGGATTTTCTGTTGCCTGAATTTGCACAGTATCCATGGACTCCATTCAGCTGAAGTTATTATGAAGCCAATAATGAAAAAAAAAAAAAAAAGAGGGTAGGAGTAGGGCATAACCCAGTCTTCCTGTGAAATCATATGACTTGAGTGGTCTTTCAAGGCACATGATAGAGAAATATACAGGAAATGTGTCAGATCGAAAGCCTAGTCAACTTTTTCTTCTCCATTCATGCTATGTTCCCATTATTCAAAAACAAACTATTTTGAATTTACAGTTAATAAGCCATAGGAAAGAAAGGAGAACATTGCATAAACAGAGTGTCTGAAAGTGAAAGTGAAAGTGAAGTTGCTCAGTCGTGTCCAACTCTTTGCAACCCCGTGGACTAGCCTACCAGGCTCCTCTGTCCATGGGATTCTCCAGGCAAGAATACTGGAGTGGGTTGCCATTTCCTTCTCCAGGGGATCTTCCCAACCCAGGGATTGAACCCAAGTCTCCCACATTGCAGGCAGACACTTTAGCCGAGTGTCTACTAGACCATAAATTCCATAAAGGCAGAGCCAGTGTAGCCATTGAACCTAACTGAGGGCTAACACAGGACATGCTAATAAATACTTATTTTCTGGCCAAGGTGGTTGCTAAAGGAATGACTAGACAAATGCAGATATGAAGAAATAGGAAACTGAAAAATTTGTACATACATTGAGATTATTGAAAGCGCACTGATTAGCATATAGCAAAATGTAATATATTTGTTTATTGTAATTAACTCAGTTATGATTTTTGTCAGTCAAATACTAGGAATTTCCTATGGTATAAACTTAATGGGGTAGTTCCAGAGTAAGTATTAAAAGGATATTTAAATACTGAAGTACATATAAATATTTAAAACAATTCTTAAAGCAACAATTATCAGATCAGATCAATCGCTCAGTCATGTCCGACTCTTTGCGACCCCATGAATCACAGCACGCCAGGCCTCCCTGTCCAACACCAACTCCCGGAGTTCACTGAGACTCACGTCCATCGAGTCAGTGATGCCATCCAGCCATCTCATCCTCTGTCGTCCTCTTCTCCTCCTGCCCCCAATCCCTCCCAGCATCAGAGTCTTTTCCAATGAGTCAACTCTTCGCATGAGGTGGCCAAGGTACTGGAGTTTCAGCTTTAGCATCATTCCTTCCAAAGAAATCCCAGGGCTGATCTCCTTCAGAATGGACTGGTTGGATCTCCTTGCAGTCCAAGGGACTCTCCAGAGTCTTCTCCAACACCACAGTTCAAAAGCATCAATTCTTCGGCACTCAGCCTTCTTCACAGTCCAACTCTCACATCCATACATGACCACAGGAAAAACCACAGCCTTGACTAGACGGACCTTTGTTGGCAAAGTAATGTCTGTGCTTACCAAACCCACATCCAACTAATTTCATTTATCTGTTTCTCCAGTCTATATGTGGTTTTAAAACAATCTATTTTTTCCTCATAACAAAATCAAAATATGGAAAAGAACACTTATCAGACTTTTTTGAGACACAGAAATTCAGTACCAGTAACTTAGCTGCCTATTTTATTCAAAGAGAATTTGAATCAGGATTCTACTGCAAATTACCTTTGATAACAGGCACCACTTTTGTTAAGTGAAGAATCCACACCGTTTCAGTACAACACGAGAACATGTAAATGAAATTATCTAAAAACTATGCATTTTTCTGATATGTATATATATTTTTAAGAAGATATATGTTTACCTTTTGTTGAATTACAGATGTGCAAATGAATCCTCCACACCCAGGAACAAATTTAACAGGTGAGTATCCCCTTGAATATCCATCAGCAGCATTCCCAGGTAAACATTGGCTTAAAGAATAAAAAAAAAACAAAAACCAATTTATCAGTTATGGACATTCCCCAAAGGATGTGTGTGTGTGTGTGTCTGTATGTGTGTGCCTATCTCTGTGTGTATTTTAGTAGTGTCTTTTATTAAAGGGGCAATAATGAAATTGACAGTGTAGTTCTTGATTTTTTCTTTGATTATATGTTTTCATAAAGATCATTAAAATATTTTTTCTATACAGGATAGTAAAAATATAGTGTTAATAAAAACAGTAGTGAGTTGACAGTAAATGAAATATAAGGTTGCACATAAATTGCACAAAATACACATATTAAGTAACAGATTTTATTCATTCTCCATTTGTTTTGAAAAATATGGTTATTCAATCACATTTAGGAGATTTGTCTATGGGTATTTCTGAGTTATTTATTATCTGGAGTTAATTGTGTTTGGTGATTTGCAAAAGAGATGACTGCTTAAGCATGGAAGCTTCACTCAACTGAAACATAGCTACCCGGGATAATCCTCACTTTCATTTTGAAACACAAAAATGTGAAAGCTTTACTTTTATATACATACTCAACTGTGCCTTGCCTTTCTAGGAAAGGTAACTGAGTCGTATCACTACATACACCAAGGAATATATTATTTCTTTTGAACCACTGCCTAGAAGGCTTCAGAGATTTTCGTTTAGACAAACGCAGTCATCAGCATTTCCAGAACTTTACCAGATGGCAGAGTTCATTTGCAAGTGGGCAGGCTACATCTTGAGAGACCAGGACTTAGGATCAAAAGGGATCCAGTTTGGCCACAAGGGTTTATGCATTTTGTATTCTGCTCTGAGCAAGCACATCTCCTTGGAGCTGAGTGACTTGTTTAGCTGTCTAGCCAGGAACCTCTCAGTGGAACCTGGATCTCCTCCAGATGTTTGTGTTTAAAAAAATGTGAAGTAGAAAGACTGCCAAGGTTCTAAGATAATAGTTCTCAGAGGTGCCTAGGCTTAAGTATTACTTGTTAACTATTGAAAACCCTAGTACCAGGGCACCATCCCAGGAAAACTGAAGCAGAAGTTCTGGTTGTGGCACCCTGGGATTAGTAATTTTTTAATTTCCCAGGTGATTCTAATGTGCAGCCAGGGCTGAAAACTGCTACTTGAAAATTTTATATGGTTGGTGTTTAGAGAATTATTAGCACTTGGGGGATATTTTAATCCACCCATGGCTAAAAAACAGTAGATGGTACATAATTAGGTTATAACCAGACTGGTGAGCTTGTGAGAAAAATAGCTCAACTTTGTTTCTCAAGTCTAAGGCTCATGTAGCACAGGTCTTTTATGATAATGATGCTAACAACAGTGATGGATTAAAATTGAGAGCTTATCATGCCGACTGTGGATTAACTCATTTAATTGTCAGACAATATTAACAGGGTAAATACTATTAATTATTGCCATTATGCAAGTGCAAAAACAGGCATAGAGAGACTGGATCAGGCTTCAAGTTCTGGCTTCTGTATTTAATCACTGTGTAGTGGTTTTAAGCAAGTTGCTGTGCCTCCAAGCCTCAATTCTTGTGTATAAAATGGGCATAATATTTTCTAATTCAAGTGGTCTGAAGATTAAATGAGACTATGTGTAAAACACCCAGAACAATGCTTTACAATTAATAAAGGACAAATATTTGCTCTTATATTAGTAATATATTAAATCAGTTGGGCTTTAAGTAAACTAAATATTATTTCAGGTAATTCCATATGCCTATTTAATCCATCGATTTGGAAAATAACTATTCTCTCAAAGAATCCTGTGAAGATTTAATAATGCTAATAATGTAACCAATTAATTCACATCTCTCCCTCACTGGCTTCCTATGGTTTGATCTTTGCACTATAGTCAGTGCTGTTTAAAAATAGATATGTTAATGTTACAGACAGTACCTAATGGGTGAGGCTTCCCTGGTGGCTGGCTCAATTGTAAAGATACCACCTGACAATGCAGATGATATGGGTTCAGTCTCTGGGTTGAGAAGATCCCCTGGAGAAGGAAATGGCAATCCACTAAGTATTCCTGCCTGGGAAACCCCATGGACAGAGGAGCTTGGTTGGTACAGTCCATGGGGTTGCAAAAAAGTTGGACACAACTTAGGAACTGAAAACAACCAACAACTATTAAAATATTGTAGGACACAGAATTTTCTTTGAAGTTATATTCCATTCCTGTGGAACAGTTCCTCTGTGGACTATTCATTTAAATTATAAAGTTACAAAGCTTCATATTTGTAATCACAAATTCATGTGGAATAGAATAAATACTAATTGAATTTCTTCCAAGACTGTGCTTAATAAATACTTGAGACAATTTTGCCTGCTAGAAGTTTTTACCTTCCTTGATTCTCAAGTTATATTTTCCAGAGAGTTGCTAAATTATGAAATTTAAATTTGGAATGTAAGTATCATAATTAAACTTTTTTTTTTTTGTCTATGTGGAGGGTTTTAGAAATGGAATATACCATGGGTTAAAACTTCAGGCAAAACTGTTAACCCAAGGGAGTATCTGGACAGTAGTGGAAGGAATGACATGCATTTACCTCTTTATGAGGGTTTCTCAACAAAGGCACCATAATATTTTCAGAGGGATAATTACAT
>NW_011494956.1:3947095-3949284 GCF_000754665.1 Bison bison bison
CTTTTGTTTTCAGGGCACTGTTCTGGTGCTTTTAGGCTATTTAGCAACATCCCTGGCTCTTACCCACCTGATGCTAATTCTACCCTCCAATTGTAACAGCCAGAAGGGTCTCCAGATGTTGTCAAGTATGCAATGAAGGGACAAAAGTACTGTGAGATCTATATATATTGGAAATGTCACTTGTTAGAATTCTAGAATCATTTTTTCACAAGGTGATTTCGCCATAGAAATGCTGAGTCAGAGCCTCTATTTGGGGCTTTCTACTCAATGCCATCCCTCTTTTTCAAGAAGCCGTTTCAGAAGTTTTATGTACCTGACTCTAGATTGTTGTTGACTTTCTTTTACTTTCTTAGTTTTCAGGCATATTTTCATCTAAGTTTTGAATGACAAGGGTAAGTCTGTGTGGCAACTCTGTACACAGAGCCTAAAACCCTCAAAATAGGAGTGGACATGAAACCACAGCTATCTCATTGAAAAATCACTGAAAGATAAAAATATCTTAGAATCCTAAGAATCTTAAATATCTTAAGATTTTAAAATATCTTAGAATCCTGTTTCTTAGAAACAGGATTTCTGAGTAGAAAATGTAGTTTGTAGACAACTGGGGTGATCCTAAAAGACTTGGTTTGCATTTTTCTGTGCAGTTACAAATTATTTCACATGCTCATATTTCAGGACCTCCAGGACATATTGGCTATCCTGGCCCCCAGGCTGGCTATGCAGTGCCACCACCTGGCTATGCAAGTCCTGGCCCAGTCGGCTTTCCTGTCCAACACCAGCCAGTGACTGGTCACCCAGGAGCGCCCACACAGGTGCCATGGATGCCAGCACCACTACCTCCATTAAACTGCCCACCAGGACTGGAATATTTAACTCAGGTAATTCAATACCTAAAACACTCATTAAAAACAAAACAGTGCTCCCAGTTTACTTAATGAGATTAACAATTAACTAATTCACAAAAGTGTGAAACAGTAAACAACTTTACTAACAAATTACTCAAATTCTTCTAGGTCAGGTTTACTTTTACAGCAAAATGCAAATGTCTTAGGAAATTGTGTGTTCTATGATCTTGAATATAATCTGCAGTAACAACCAATAGCAAACCTTTAGTAAGCACTATTTTCCATGCTTTATTCCTAAGTATAATACATGTTTTAACTCATTTAATTCTTTATGAAAAATTCTGTGATATGTAAGCATTATAATTATCACCATTTTACAGAAGAAGAAACTTAGGTACAGAGAAGTTACATAATTTGCTCAACATCAAAATGCACAGGAGTAGGAACAGATTTTTACTTCCGGGACCTTGGCTCTGAAAACTGTGCCCTTTAATCCCAACACTGAGTAATTTCCCAGGAGTTGGAAAGAAACATCAAACTCGATTTAGTGTTCGTTTTCCACAAGTGGTACTAAGAAAGGAGTTAATAATCTGTGTATAATATGACCTACCTTTTATAATAATTAGAAAAATATGTTTTTATGTTGCTTTTGTTCTTTGGAGGACCCAATTTTATTAATGCTACCAATAAGGAAAAAACATTCCTGGGTTTTAATGTACAGCATAATGGCTTACCTCAGCAATATGAGGTTTAGTATTTGTTTGCCATTAGAAATCTGGTAAGTTAGTTTTCAGCAAATGAGCTCTCTCTCTTGCACTCTGCACTAATTTAATTTCCCATAATGCACTTGAGCAGCATATAATATAAGAATTTGGTAGTTCCTAAATTGTCTAAGAAATACCCTAAGTATATATTTTTTCAAAGAAAAATTAAGCCCTTACAATATATTTGGGGAAGTCATCACCGACTACAAATGATATTAAGCACACTTAAAAAGAAAAATGTTTTTATTTGTAGAAAAAAGCTCTTTAAATGGATGACAAGGTCTTAATATTTCTTAGGCCCTTTCTGGAAGGAACATTTTTTTCTAATTTTATAGGGATTCCAGTGTAAGTCAATTTTGCTTGACTTGAATTTGCCCACATTAAAAATAAACACGTTTCAGTAGTTGTTAAAAATATACTAACTTTAGTTTTATATCTAGAAGTGATATAAAGTTATTAACTATTGATAGTATTGATAAATGTTGATAACTGATTATATACATTCTTTTAAAACATACAAACACTGATGTTAATTTGTTTGGCTTAATAACATGGTTACAGCTTTTTTTTTTTTTTAATA
>NW_011494956.1:3949384-3971151 GCF_000754665.1 Bison bison bison
TAATAGATAGATCAGCTATTGATTCATCAGCAAATTGAACTTCTGGAAGGTATGTATTCATTGTATTTATCATATTTCTAGGAAGAGGACATTTATGCAGACAAAAGCGTATCATCAAACACAGATATAACACCTTCAATGATGTTGAAATTAAACTTGGTTTTAAAAATGTCTCTTTGATAGTGATAATCCTGATAAGGATTATCAGCAGCTCATTTTTTGAAATTAATAGTCAAGTGGTAAAATACCATTAAGCTGGACATCTGTCCTCATGATACAGACCATGACTTGGGAGGAAACCAATCAAAACTTACTTATGTTCAATCTTCTCTCTAGAAATCACTTCAGTGATTCTATCACTAACCCACCCTAACCTCTATCTCTTCAACTTTTCTTTCTGCAGTTTGTGATGAGCTTGAGATTGTCAAAGAGTCACAAGCAGTAGTTCAGTTACCTTACTACATTTCCAAAGTAAATGAACACTGAATTTGGATGGATGGGGATGTTTTGGAAAACCTCATTATTGTCCATGGTTTTTCTTGGGAGTTCAGATGAACCCTATAAAACCTTGGTTCCACAGGCTATGAATTATCACCTTGGGCACAGGGCCAGTGCACTGAAGGGTGCTGACCAGTCAGCCAAAACACCTGACTTCTAGAATATCACTGCTGTTCCTATGAATGGGGCCTGACTCCTACAGTTGTTTCCTTTGGTTCAGGGCTCCTCAGGTGCAAAGTAAACTTAAGAAAGCCAGTAAATGTTTTAGGACTGCTGCCAGGGAAAGAGAACCTGGGTAAATTCATGAACCAACATATTTTCCTTATAGACAATTCAGCGAAAACTCTAATGGATTTTAGAATATATCTATTAAATCGTTCTTCACATCTCTGCAAAGTTCTTTACCACTGATAGGAATAATAAAGTGAATTGTACTACTATAGTAATATGGTTAATATTTGGTTAGAATATATAATTGTTTATTCCACTTAAATTACTTGTGATGTTCACTGTTAGAAATTTAATGTTCTCTTTTTTTGGGCGGGGGGTTCCTGCTGCCCAGCTTGTGGGATCTCAGTTCCCTGACCAGGGATTGAACCCAGGCCCTCGGCAGTTAGAGCGTGAGATCCTAACAACTAGAGCACCAGGGAATTCTCTGTGGGGAGTTTTATTTATTTTATTTTTTTACTGTCTGGTCATGTCTCTCAGCATGGGCGATCTAAGTTACCCAACCAGAGATCGAACCCACACCCCCTGAATTGGAAGCGTAGTCTTAACCACTGGACCACCAGGGAGTCTCATCACATTCTCATTTTTATTAGTTTGTTTATACCATATTTTCTCTGGAAAGGAGTATGATAATTTGAATTTTCATTTTTTTTAATGATTCATTTTAGGGTTTATTTTTGATATTATAAAAACCAAAAAATCAGACACTGTGCATTATATAGCACTCCATTTATAGTTTTCAGATTTATAAGTTTTATATATATTTGAAAAAATATGTATGTATTAGTCATGAAATACAAAGTAAATTTCAAATTTAATAATTATAAATTCTTCAGTTTTTTAAAAAGTATATCTAATTTTCTTATTTTTGTCTTAAATTGCAAGTTTATATTTTACCATTATAAATAGTATAGAGAAAAGATTGCTCAGTTTATTTTTTAGCACCTGAGACGTGTCCCAGTTCAAAACTTAAGAGATAATAAAGACAAAACCATAGAATTCTTTTATTTGTTTTCATTTTTTTTACGTAACTAGAAAGAAACAGATTATGTAAGCTCACTTATCTCACTTTACAGATAAACAAGCTGAAGAATTTTGAGATTAATTTACTTAAGAAGCACTTAGGTAATAGATCCCATTTAGTGATTACTTTAACTTTTTTATGTAAAAAATTTGACAGGTGGATATTGAGGTAAAGGGTGGCTCTTTTAAAGGCAGAGTCAGGGTCTGCCTAAGTCATAGCAAAGACACCTAAGGGAGGTCATGGTGACGAAACTTGTGAAGAACATCTGTATCTAAATCCATCCACACCAATATTAGAGGCTGATTTTTGTCTCTATATGTTTTAACTGTTTCATATTTTGATGATTTCTAATATCCCATGACTCACGTTAATGAAGGCTGTGGACAAGTGTGTGCATGTGTGCTCAGCTGTGTGCCACTCTGTGTGACCCCAGGGACGGGAGCCTGCCAGGTTCCTCTGTCCATGGGACTTTCCCAGCAAGAATACGGCAGTAGGGTGCCATTTCCTGCTCCAGGTGATCTTCCTGACCCAGGGATTGAACCCCCATCTCTTGCCTCTCCTGCATTAGTAGGCACTTTACCTCTGTGCCACCTGAGAAGCCCTTGTATCTCATATAGAAATTTCAAATTTCTCTGTACTCTAATACCCTCTCCTCCATCCCCTTCATTTTCTTCTATATTTAGATCATTTCTAAACATCTTTCCTTTTCTTACTCCTGTGTTAAATGAAGTACCGTCTAAAAATGGTATAGCTAGACACTATAGCATCTTAGGATAGACTGATTATTCTTTTAATGCTGTAGACATGAGTCCCTCTTTTTATGTTTTTAGTCCTGATAGGTTTTGAAACTAATAACAAATATGAAATTAAGAACAGCCTTGGACAGAGGATTTACTTTGCAGCAGAGGATACTGATTGCTGTACTCGAAATTGCTGTGGGCCTTCTAGGCCTTTTACCATGAGGATTCTTGATAATATGGGCCGAGAAGTCATAACTCTGGAAAGACCACTACGGTGTACCAGCTGCTGTTTTCCCTGCTGCCTGCAAGAGGTGGGTGAGCGATTAACATGGTAATTTTTACAAATACTTTGCAAAGTAGTTCTGTAGAAATTTTCACCTTATCAGTGAATTTATATAATAAAATGAGATTTAAAGGTGAAGTAGTTCACCAGCTATTAGTTTATGCTTGAAAGTAAATTGTAGGAAGGCAGGCAGGTGGAAAGGAGTGATCAGTTTGGCCCACATTTCTGAGTGTTGTGCCCTCTGGGGTGAGATCAGAGATCTCAGAGACCAGACTTCTTGATCTTCAGGGAGAGCTGAGAACGTAGGGTACCTGGGTCAAGGCTCTTACCCGAAATGACCATGAGAGCCAGGCCAAAGCCAGATGAGGGCTCCATAGGGAATATCCTCCAATGCCATCCCAGTAGCAAGTGGACAGAAGAGTGAGGAAAAGAACACATATGTTCATCTCATAATTTTAGCCAACCTATAGGGATCTAAGGAGGGCTTCCCAGGTGACACTAGCAGTAAAGAACCCTCCTACCAATGCAGGTAGATGTAAGTGACATGGGTTCGATCCCTGGATTGGGAAGATACCCTGAAGGAGGGCACAGCAACCCACTCTAGTATTCTTGTCTGGAGAATCCCATGGAAAGAGGAACCTGGTGGGCTACAGTCCATAGAGTCACAAAGAGTCTGACACAACTGAAGCGACTTAGCACAGGTGGCTTAGTGGTAAAGAATCTGCCTACCAGTGGAAGAGACCCAAGAGACCTAGGTTCAGTCCCTAGGTTGGGAAGATGCCCTGGAGTAGGAAATGGCAACCCACTCCAGTATTCTTGCCTGAAAAATCCCATGGACAGAGGAACCTGGTGGACTACAGTCTAGGGACACGCAGAGTCAGACGTGACTGAGCACGAATGCACACACAGGGAGCTACTCTAGTAGAGGCTCCCTCTGAGAAATTTCAATTCCTGTTTTTCAGTTCTCCATTTGAAAGAGTAGTATATTTGAGTTCCTGTAATTCCTATTACAGAATAGTGCAAGTTGTGAGCACCTTCAGGCCCATAAAGATCAGGTGTCTTTTCCATAGCACTTGACAGCCCTATGACAGAGAACATGGATCTTGGGGGTGACACCAGGGCACAGAGTGTTTATAGGAAGTTGACCTTTGCCTGTATCTCCACTGGCCTGTGACCAGTGCCGCTTGGGTTGCTCAGTCGTCCTCACGGTAGCTGTGAGAGCAGGACAGACAGAACTACAAGCAACATGGAAATTTGATGTCTAATACTGCACTGATTTTGAAAGGATAACTGAAGTTGTTCACACTGAATTATTTTGTTTTCCATGTCAATTAGTTTAGATATAATAATATTCAAGAATAGCTGAGGTAAAACAGTTTGATAGAATATGATTTACAATTTATAAAGCATGTTAGCGTATAATTGGCCTTAATGAACAGATCTAGGAAGTCCTCAGTTACAGATGAACATGCCGAGATGCTCTCAAGGTTGAGGAGTTGAGGTTCAGCTTCAAGATTCCAGGCCTCATCTTCTTTCCATGCTGGCACTACTGACCTTATTTGAAGATTGCTCCAGTGATCTGGACTCTGTCCATACATCTGCTGCTGCTGCTGCTGCTAAGTTGCTTCAGTCGCATCCGACTCTGTGCAACCCCATAGATGGCAGCCCACCAGGCTCTCCGTCCCTGGGATTCTCCAGGCAAGAACACTGGAGTGGGTTGCCATTTCCTTCTCCAATGCCTGAAAGTGAAAAGTGAAAGTGAAGTCGCTCAGTCGTGTCCGACTCCTAGCGACCCCATGGACTGCAGCCTACCAGGCCCCTCCGTCCATGGGATTTTCTAGGCAAGAGTACTGGAGTGGGTTGTCATTGCCTTCTCTGGTCCATACATCTAAACCCCTATTTTTAAAGGAGTTTAAAAAATAGCTTTTAATAATTTAGACATTTTTCATAAGTATGGAAATTGAAAACTATATGAGACTGACAGAGCAGTACTTCAGAGTAGATACTGGGCATGCAGCCTCCCTGAGTTGGTGTCTCATCTCTTCCACTTTGCAGCTGGGGAATCTGATACAAGTTAATTTACCACTCTGTTCCTCCCCTTACTTACTGTATAAATAGGGATAATAGTAACAACCTGGTCAGGACATAGAGTGAGTTAACTGGTGCTTAGAACAGTGTCTGACAAACGATTTATATATTCTTTTGCTTTTGTAGATAGAAATCCAGGCTCCTCCTGGTGTCCCAGTAGGTTACGTTACTCAGACCTGGCACCCTTGCCTGCCAAAGTTTACAATTCAAAATGAGAGGCGAGAGGATGTACTAAGAATTTCTGGTCCATGTGTCATCTGCAGCTGTTGTGCAGATATTGATTTTGAGGTAAGACATATGATAATGTTTATTGGTTTTGCTTTCCTAGTTAATAAAATAAGCTGGGAGGATGTTACAAATATATTAAATGAATATTTATGTCCTGATGTTCCAAGAGGGACTCAGTATGCTCATATATTTATCTTTGGTCAGAGAGATGGTTATTGCTCTGATTAAGTGTTAGTGCTGATTATACTAAGTGGAAAAAGAGAAGCAGAGATTTGTAGTCAAATAAATATAAACAAAGCATCTAACATTTAAACATGGTGGTTTCTGTGTAGAGGCACTGTATATTATCCCTTTTGAGTAAAACATTAAGCTTGTCATTAACGTCTGGTTTCCAAAGCATATGGTCTTTCCTTAGTCTGAAACACAGGCTATCAGTGCTCTAGGCCCTCTTCAGAATCTCTGGCATCTTTGAGTTCCTACAAAAAGCCCAATTACACAAAGGGAATTTTAACAACAATAATATATGAGGTACAACCCTACCATGCTTCTCTATGATCTGTCCTTTATCCTTGTATTAAAGTAACTAGAAATCGTGATTTATCTGTGTATTCACTACCTCAAAGAACTTCATTTCAGCAATTTTCAACAAATGGGGCCCAGACTTACAGCCCAAATTAATTGGATGCAAATGCTTAAAAGTCAAGCAACTATAAAACTTAATCTTGATAACATAATTCTCTTGTATAAGCATAAAATCTGTTAAACTGGACAATTTCCACAGAAGGGACAAATTCTAAAACTGAGCAGGGCTGGCCCCCTTATGATGAACCTATAGATTTCTTTTTAGAATAGTTTATCAGTTATTTGTATTAAATTTATGTTAATCAATGTAATAGTAATATAATACAAGCTTATTATTTCTAGAAATTGAAATCATTTTATTATTTAGGTTTTTGTTTTTAAGATTTTTTTGTTTTAGAATTTAGTTAAAAATCATCTAGTCCTATTGACTTTCCACTTGTACATCCGTATATACTTTTCTGTTCCTTTCCATTAAAAATTTACATATTCTTACATAAATTTCTGGTGAATTTTTATATTTATTTATGTAGGAATAAAAAAAAAGGAAATCTTAATATCTTATAAGTCTAGTAGTAGGATTGTGGTGGCTGATAAATTATTTTTTGTATATTTAAAATTTTTTCAAAAATTAAAAATAATCAAATTAAAAATAAAACGTAAGGTATAGATGTTTAGATGACAGCTATTAACAGATGAAACATGTAAGTGTGCAATAGGGAATTTGTATTAGTCTGTTTTGCCATCGTAGCATAACAAACAGCCCCTAAAACTCATTGGCTTAAGAAAACAGGAATTTATTCTCATGCTTATGGATCTCAAGGTCAGCTGTGTCTGGAGGATATAGGCTTAGACAGATGGCCCTGATTTAGGCTGTAAGTTGGCCTCAGGTCTGCCCCAGGTATGTTCACTCTGGAGTTGCATCAACAGCAGCTGCCTGGATCATGGTTTTTTAATGGCTGATCACTGGAGAGCAGGACCAAGGCCAAGATCTCTGCTGGTGTCACATCCACTAACCCTCCATTGGTTAAACAAGGAACATGGCCGAGTCTTTAATTTCAGCGTGCAGGGAAGTATACTGGATTCCAGAGGGAGGACACTGAAATGACTATTTGATGAACAGTAATCCAGGCTATCACAGCATTCACAGTAGAAGTTTATTTCAGGTTTTTAAAGAACTTAACTATGTACATCCAAATAAAATGAGTCAACTGTTTTTAATCTCCCCACATTTACGTAGCTGGTTCCAACCTAAGATAGGGCTTCAAATGTTGTTACCGGCATGTGTGGTACCTTGTGTACATTTGAAAAGCACACTTCTCTTCCTGTTGTGATACAACCCTGCCTATAAATACCCTGGCGAGTGTGGGCTACATTCAGCCCCCAAGTGCCCACTTTGTGAGGTTCATTCCACTGGCTACAAGCTGTTCTGTTCTTTATCATGGGCCTGAGCTTTACTCAGATAGAAACATAAAATTAGAAAAACTTTACTTTGGAGTCCTTTTGTTTCATACATCCTTCTTCTTTTATTGTTCAGTCCCATTCTGTTGTCCAGTCTTAGCCCAAGCCTTGACCTGGGGCATCCCATCAAATTACTTATTGGTTACTTTACTTCACTCAAAACTACCAGTCCTCTTTTCCAGCCTCTTGGCATTTTATGTTTTCCTGAGTCCTTCCATCACCTTTAAACACTCGACCTATGTCAACTTTCTGTGCTAATCTTAAAGCTGAAGTCAGATTAGAGTTTCATTTACTACCCGCTCCCCCCATCAGATGGCTTCTAGAAATTTCATTCAAATAATCATTTCATAGTTGTATCTTTTCTTGCTTGAATTTTATTTTGGATAGATTCAACTAATTTATTACTGTGTATCTTAATGGAGAATAGAAAATGTTAACTATTTCAGCTAAACTACTTTCATATTGGTTCTGTGTAGCAAATAGAGTTTTTAAAATGAATCTGTAAGTAAACATAGGAATCTACCTGCTTCTACTGAGTGATATAATGTTCACAGTTATGAATGGCATATAATTTTAATATTGGTTTCATTTTACTTCTACTTGGAAAGTAGCTTTATTAGTTTGCTAGAAGTTTTTGTCCTTTTTCTTTTTTCAATTTAGGTTAAATCTCTTGATGATAAGTATGTGGTTGGCAAGATTTCCAAACACTGGACTGGGCTTATTAAAGAGTTATTTACAGATGTTGATAACTTTGGCATCCAGTTCCCATTAGACCTTGATGTGAAAATGAAAGCTGTGATGCTCGGCGCATGTTTCCTCATTGTAAGTTTACTCCTACTAATCTAGGGTACAGATGGTTTCTCTAGTTTTATTCTGAAATAATTTTTTAAATTTTATATATTTAAATGACCTTAAATTTGTAGGTTTTATTGAAAGTGGTCCTGTTTAATCTTAGCTCTGAAATTCCATTTTCTTCTGCTACTCTTGATTCACAGGTGACTAGCTTCTCTCTGGAGGGTCTATGTAGTTTCACACTGTAACAAAAGGATGTTATGTGTTAAGGAGAAGTTCTGGTTTTAGTGGTTAAAAAAAAAAAAGCCAACACCACCACCAATAACCAAAGAAAACCTCAAATTGATACTTTGGAGAAGAGTTTGAATCTTCTAGTGTGTTTAAATGAAATAAGTCTCAGTGAAACAAGGAAATTTCTTCCTTATTCATAATTAAACCATCTAATACAGAAATACCAACTGCAATAAGAATGTACATTTGATCAAGTCTTGGATGGAGCTATCAATTGAGAGGAAATATATGGAATACAGCATTGATTCTGAACTTGTCTTCACATTACATTAGCTAGGAAGTTTTTAGTAGTAAGCCATACCCCAGTTTAACTAAATCAGAAGCACACCATTAAAAGTTTGTGTAGCTCCCCAGATGATTCCTTATGTGGCCAATGTCAAGGTCTCTGGGGACAGAGCAGTGGTTTTCTACCTTAGCTGCACAGTAGAAACACCTGGGTAGCTTTTGCACTCCCTATGTGAAGACTACCCAGATCCAGTAAACTAAATCTGGAGATGGAACCAAGCCATCAAGTGTTCAAGCTGTCATAGATTGCAATGCAAGTGAGGTTTGGAGCCACTAGATTAATATCTTAAACACTGACATGCAGAAGCAATCAGAAAAAAAAAAAAAAAACACTAAAAAGTGAGAGAACATATAGAAAAGGATTCAGTTACTTCAACAAATAAATATCAGGAAGATAAAAATGAAAAGAGAAATATCAGTTTAATACAGTTTGTAGGCTCTGTTTGGATACTGATTTAAACAAACCAGTATAAAAAGACATTTACAAGACCCTCATGCATTTGTGAACACTGGCTATTTGATGATATTAATGAATTATTAAGGTTTTTAAAATGATGTTGTTATTATGGTTATGCAAAAACAAAACAGTCCATATTTTTTAAGGGTATATACTGAAGTATTTCAGTATGAAATAATATGGTTATTTATCACAGATTTGCTTTTAAATAAGGGAGATGAAGCCAGGGGGACATACGGGGTGGATTAATTGGTGAACTAAGCTGGGTGAGTAGTCACTGGGACTTTATTATGCTATTCTATCTAATTTGGGACAATATTTTCTATATAAAATTTTAAATATAACTACAATTCTGTTTAAAAACTATGCTTTCAACAAATGTTTATTTCACATGAGGAGAAAACTGTAATCTTAATCTTGAGGAACTGTTTAACCAATGATTTACACACCATAACCAAAGATATGATGTGTACAGGGCAGAGAGAGTAGTCTGGGATGTCTGGTTAGGTGAGATATGGGATTGGAGGGTGGTGGTGGGGTTATGAAGTGAAAGTCCCTCAGTCATGTCCAACTCTTGGTGACCCCATGGACTATACAGTCCCTGGAATTCTCCAGCCCAGAATACTGGAGTGGGGTTATTAAGAAGTGAATATAGGGTAGATTGGGCAACTTCTTATAGACCTTGGGAAGGTACTAAAAATTGTTTCGTTAACTGGTTAGTTTTAAGCTACGTATAAATAGAAATAATTATAAATCCAAATTTTAGAATGATAAATCCTGATGACGAACTGTATTAGTGCAACTGCAAGCGAATGGTTATAAAGATTCAGTTATTCCTTTATAAAGGGATAAAGGAAAATGACAGATGTGAGAGAGCTAAAATCCATACAATTTAGAAGTCATAGGGATGAAGATTTGGTTAGAAACTGATGGAGTAAGACAAACTGAGGAACAGAGAGACAAGCTTGGAAGAGAAGTCATAAAATTGGGCCCCAAAATTCTAAGATGTTATTCTAAGTCTAAGATGGCTGTCATTCTCCTGAAACAATCTAAAGATTGTACATGGAACTCCATGTACAGTCACAACACAAGTTATATTACTAGAGAAGGAGTTCAAAAAGCTGAGGAAGAAATATTGAAAGAGGAACATTCTAGGAAACATGAAAAAAAGTGAAACTCACAGAAATTACCTGATAATTACTTAAGTTCATGCAGGTATCAATAAGTTAACAGAATTGTAGGATTTAATTGCCATTAAACTGGAAAGTTGAAGCTATCAATTTTTCCTGGATTTACCTATTACAGTTGATTTTTCTTGTTTAGCAAGTATGTTATTGTGTTTCATCAGATCCCTTAGCATTTATGCATCTGAGAGCTGATCTCTGCTTGGTGCTGAAAACTCATTTCTATATTTTGTTTTTCTCTAGGACTTCATGTTCTTTGAAATGACTAGAGGTGAACAGAGAGCAGGAGTGTGGTAGTACATTCATAAAAGTCTCAGAAAATCTGAAGTCCGTATATTGATTGGGACTATGTAAAAGAAAAATTGGGTGGATTTTTTCTTTATGTAAATGACTTATTACAGCATGTGTAAATTATACTAGGATACCTGAAGCTTCAGGATTATGATTTTACTTTTCAAATTAAAGAGTCTATTTTCTATATCACTTACTTATAAATGTTTTTATACATTTTCTTTTTCATTGTGCATTTTGGAGAAAGGATATAGAAATTTTTACATTTAAACATAACTTCCTATGATGAATTGCTTTAAACTAGAGTTTCTGCTTTGTTTTCAATATGTACAGCAAAATTAATTAAAGTCTTTTTAAAGTAATACTAATATAAACATACATTGTTTTATTAAATCTAGTTATTTCCTATGTAACAACTGTTATTTTGCAAAAGTGATATATTCAAAAAAGTTCAAAATGAACATAATTTTCAGTGTTTATTTTTACAATTATGCTCAAATAATACTCAATATTCATATTATCAAGTGTATTTTTTGTTCAGAAAAATCACACTATGTTTAACTTCTATAATCTGCAGCTATTAACATTTTTATATTGACAAGACTATAAATTACCAAATTTTGATGATTTTTCATGAATAAAAGAATGATTGTGTACCAAAGAAGGACACACTTAGAGATTCACTCACTCTAAAACTGGGATACTATAATATTTTGAAGTAATTATTTATATATGGAATAATTAGCTTCTGTTCTATATTCTTTCATTCATGGAATATAGTAGTTTTCAGATCACTCAAGTGTTAATTAAATAGAACATATATATTCTGTCTGACTATAAATGTTTATAATGGTCTATTAGATTATTTTTGCCAACAATTAAATAACTAAAATAAAACATTGCTGATATAGTTCTTTGAATGTTTGATTTTTGTTTTTAAACAAACTGTTAACAGTCAATTCACATGATATTCTGAACTTTACACATTTACCTCACTTTCCCTTTCAAATCTTTAAAGAGCTAAAGCATATGATAATCTTTGGTAAAATACATATATACCTGTGCTGGAAACTGAGTTTTCTTCCTGTCAGAAAGTTAGTGCAATTTTTATACACTGTTTTGTAGGGAAAACTGAATCTCGTGAGAGGAGATGTCCAACCCACCATTTACCTCATGGAAAGGAAAAGTGTGTTTAGGAAATAAAGAGCTTAGGGGAGATTCTCTTTCATCCACAGCAGAACTCCAGCACCACTAGCTCCTAAGGATGGCAGAGGAGCTGGAGGAGTAGTCATGGCTAGACCACCTTTCACTAGCCTAAATAACTCACCAGTTGTCACATCCAGTGATGAGGTATAACCAGGCACTAACATTCAGTTTGTAGTTGGTACAGACAGCATGCCAGATACAGTGAGGTATTTGCACAGCTGGATTCTAGTGGCGTTAGTTATGCCAGTTAGAGAAGGGAGGCTTTCCAAGCTAGCTGTAATGCCACAGTCAACCCAAAATGAGGCTAAAAGGACTAATGTTATCCCTGTGAGAACTATATCTGGCTTTCACTTCCCGCTTCCTCCTCCCAATCTCCCCTAATCCTCCTCCTTCTTCGGATAGAACTCAAGATCTCTGGGTAAGCAAAGTAAAACTACAACTTATCTGAACAGTTCTTTCCTTCTTCAACTACACAAAGAAGATCTGAGCAGAAACCCACACTTTATCTGTAGAACCCATTTAAGTTTAAATACTAGACGAATATGCTCTCATTAAATATTTACAAAGAGAAGACTCATGATACATGGAAAGCTGCAAATTTATGAAAAACACTAGGACTTGCAACAAATGTCTTTGTTGGTAATCTCAATGAGATTTGAAAGAATGTTGCAGATTTATTTCTGGAACAGGCAGGAGAGGAAAAGGAACACTCTGATGAGGAAAAGTTTTAATAAAGTTGAAAAGTATGATAGCCACCCTTTAAAGTATGAAGGAGACACTGGAACAATATATTGAATTTGGTAGAAAGATAACACGATACAATAAAAGATATTTTAAAGAATAATCCCAGAAGTCAGATTAATGCAAAGTACAGAGAGAAAAGGTAATTCCTGAGGAACACATAAATCCACGTCGAGTCACACACAACATAAATTCCAGAAGCAGAAATTAAATGGAGCGAAGAGAATACTTTATTTCCAGTCAAAACAGACTGCTGTCTCTAGGTAAATGGATTTATCATATATAAGAAAAGTTAATGAAAATGACCTATTTGTTTATAACTTTTGAAGAATAATTTCATCTATACAAAATTCCAGGTTATTGGTTTTTTCTCTCACTAAATATTTCACTCCACTCTCTTCTTGCTTGCATGGTTTCCGAACAGAAGTCAGATATTTTCTGATCTTTGTTTTTCTATAGGTATGGTAGTTTCCCCTGGCTCTTTTCACAATCTTTTTTAATCTTTGATTTTATGTAGTTTAAAAATAATATGCTAGGGTAGGTTTGTTTTTTTTTTTTCTCCTCATTTTTTTCCTGCATCATGTTTGCTAAGCGCTCTGAACCTGTGGGTAGGTGTCTGACAATATGAGGAAATTCTGTTATTATTATTTCAAACATTTCTTCTGTTTGTTCATCTCTTTATCTTTCTTCTGGTATTCATATTACATTTCAGTTCAGTCGCTCAGTCATGTCCGACTCTTTGCGACCCCATGAATTGCAGCACACCAGGCCTCCCTGTCCATCACCAACTCCCAGAGTTCACTCAGACTCACGTCCATCGAGTCAGTGATGCCATCCAGCCATCTCATCCTCTGTCATCCCCTTCTCCTCCTGCCCCCAATCCCTCCCAGCATCAGAGTCTTTTACAATGAGTCAGCTCTTCGCATGAGGTGGTCAAAGTGCTGGAGTTTCAGCTTTAGCATCATTCCTTTTATGTTACACTTTTGTATTTTTCCCACAGTCCCTGAATTCTATTTTTTTTTCCATTCTTTGATCTACCTGCTTTTCAGTTTTGGAGCTTCCTATTGAGACATCCTCAGGTTATATCTTCAGCTGTGTCTAGCCTACTAATAAGCTCATCAAAGACATTCTTCATTTCTGTCGCAATGTTTTTGATCTACAGAATTTCCTTTTGGTTCTTTCTTAAGGTTTCCATCACTTTGTTACCTTCCCCTTCTATGTTTGCATGCTGTCTACTTTATCCATTAGAGAACTTAGCGTTTTAATCATGGTTGTTTTAAATTCCTAGTGGTAATCCCAACACCCCTTCCATATCTATTTCTGATGCTCATCTCTTCAAATGTGTTTTTTGACTTTTGGTATGCATTGTAATTTGTCCTGATAGCTGGGCATGATATACAAGATAATAGGAATATTGTAAATAGGGATTTTTGTACTGTGATGGTGACATAAGGGAGAATGGAAAGTGTTCTGTACTCCAGTGATTACATCTCAGTCTTTTACTGAGCTTTCCCCTGTGGACTGGAAACTTCACAAGTGTTTTTTTCAGTATTTTTTTTCTCCCTTCTTTGATGGGTCAGGAAGGTTATCAGTGAGCTGGAGTTGGGTATTTCCCTTCTATCACATGAAAGGCTAGAGCTGAATGGAGTTCAGTATTTCCTTGCCACCTGGTCATTTAGGCCATGGTTAACTACTTTTTCCTGAGGGCAGACCTTGTTAAGAACAGAGTGCTCCGGTGTCTTTCAAAATGAACCTTTTCCCCTCCCCCTGTAGGAAGCACAAGGGCATTTAATTGTTTTAATTTACTGTGAGAACCTGATTGAGCTCCTGAGGGAACCTGTCACAAAATTCTGTCCCATCCTCCCCACACCCACCAACGACAGGGTTCTTGTGGAGTTTTTAACTCCCTGACTTGTCCACACTGAGTGTGCACCAATACATTTTCCTTCTATGGCACTGGTTCCTGTAGGTCTTAGCTCCCATAAGCCCTGATTCCCTGTGTTCACCTGTCTCTTCAGTCTTGGGGCAGCAGTTGCCCTTGTGACCTCACTTCTGTTACTAGATCTTAGAGTTAACTTTTCAGTCAGTTCAGCTGTTTATTTTTTAGGATAGAAGGGCGACTTCCAAGCACCTTCATGCAAAACCAGAAGTCAGTAAAGTGAAAGTGAAACTCTCTCAGTTGCGTCAGACTCTGCGACAACATGAACTGTAGCCTGCCAAACTCCTCTGTCCATAGAATTCTCCAGGCCAGAATACTAGAGTGGGTAACCATTCCCTTCTACAGGGGATCTTCCCAAGCCAGGGATCCCAGGTCTCCCGCATTGCAGGCGGATTCTTTATTGTCTGTGCTGAAGAAAGCCCAAGAATACCAGAGTGGGTAGCCTATCCCTTCTCCAGTGGATCTTCCTGACCCAGGAATCGAACTGGTGTCCCATGTATTGCAGGCAGATTGTTTACCAGCTGAGCTACTAGGGAAGATGGAAGTGGCCCTTTAATTTTTTAATGTCAAAATTGTTGCTACAATCAAATTCTTCTCTAGCTTGCATTTAGGCTGTTATTTCTCCTTTTCATGCCATAAAAAAAATGGTAATTTTATTATGAATGTGAGCACATTTTACCCTATATCTATCTATGTTCTGTTTGTGATTCATCTTCTTTACTGGAGTGTGTGCTCCTTCTGGGTAAGCTCTGCCTCGAAATCATTTTCTTATCTATCCCCAATAATGATAGAAACGCTGTCCATTGCATATAGTTAATGTCAATAAATATTTCTTTTCATGTTGTGGAACAAATGAAAATTTTAAACAGATAACATATAACATCCCAGATGACTAAAAATCATCAAAATTTCAAAACTGAGGGTGTATTAACATTTCATGTAAAAGGAAAACAGGAGTTTATTTCATGATAGACCCAAGAAACCTCCAAAATAGCTAGAGTTTTTAAAGATGAACTGACAGAAATACAATACCCATAATGAGAGTGGTAGCTCTGGCACTGTATGTGTCAATGATACTCATCCTGGGGGTTATAAATACTACAATAACAGAATCCAAGCTCTTAGAACACTGGCAAAACAGGACCTCTGAGAAATAGGATTAAAGGAAGAAGAGTGTGAAAACCATGCTCTACGAATTATGACTATATAGCCTCAAGAGAAGACGTGGGTGCTGAACTATGGAAGTGGAATATCTTTATTCTTATATATGTGCTAAGCCACTTCAATGTTAAGTCATTTCAGTGTTAAGTCGCTTCAATCGTGTCTGACTCTTTGTGACCCTGTGGACTGTAGCCCACCAGGCTCCTCTGTCCATGGGTTCTCCAGGCAAGAATACTGGAGTGGGTTGCCATGCCCTCCTCCAGGGGATCTTCCCGACCAAGCTTGCACTGCAGGCAGACTCTTTGCCACGTGGTAAGCACAAATTTATTCTTAATTGTTCTATAATATCACAGATTTCTTAGCTATAAAACAAATACCATAATTATATAATTCTCATGAGGTGTTATAAGAGTTAAGTCACTACATGTTAAGCTCTTAAAATATGTTCTGGCACACTCTAAACACTATAAAAATGCTAGATAATATTATCATTATTATTCCTCCAAAGGGTTGAACAAGGACTAATGATTACACATTGGAGAAGGGCATGGCAACCCACTCCAGTATTCTTGCCTGGAGAATTCCATGGACAGAGGAGCCTAGTGGGCTATAGTCCATGGGGTTGCAAAGAGTTGGACATGACTGAGTGACTAACACTAACACAATGATTACACATAGAGAGATTTTTCTTTGTATAAGAAAGAGCTTCAGCATAAATAGAATTTTACAACCTCTCAAAATAATGAGATAGTTCATCTTTCAGCTTAAAGGCTTCGAGGTCAGAAACAGAGAGAGTTTTAGTCGTGTGAAGAAGTCAAACTGCACAACCTCCCAAACTCTATATAGGAACTACTGATGAGCCAAATACAGCTATAATCATAAATGACAAGTGTCTTGGAAAGTCAGGAGTGAGGAGTCTGCAAGATGGTCAAGAGCATTCCAAGCTGCCCTCCTGGCACTAAGCTACAATTACTTACACTTTCAGTCAGCAATGTCTTCACGTTGGTGAGTATATTTTCATGATGAAATGTGTGGCCATATGTACAGAACACTAACATTGGGATTCTTTAGACATAAAGAACAATAAGAGTATGGGTTTAGGAGAAAAAGAGAATAAGTCAGGCATTGGCAAAGTGTCCACTTCATGACTCTAAAATACATCTTTTTTAAAAAATAGAGAGTAGTCAGTTCAGTCACTCAATCGTGTCTGACTCTTTGTGACTCCTTGATCTGCAGCACACCAGGCTTCCCTGTCTATTGCCATCTCCCAGAGCTTACTCAAACTCATGTCCATCAAGTTGGTGATGCCATCCAACTTTCTCATCCTCTGTCATCCCCTTCAATCTTTCCCAGCACCAGGGGAAAGATTTGGTCAAGATATTCCCCCCAATAATCTTGACCCAGACTTGCCAGTGAGTGTCCAGGAGTCTCTGGCAGAGGCATGGGTCTGCGGAGACACTGGTCAGAGGTGGCCTGGTGCAGGGTCAAGGGAACTGAGTGCAGCAATGCCTGCACGGGACCTTTAGAAGGAGGTTGCCACTATCTTCATTACCTCCACCATAGTTTGGCCTCAGGTCAAACAATAGGGAGGGAACACAGACCCACCCATCAACAGAAAATTGGATTAAAGATTTACTGAGCATGGCCCATCAGAACAAGACTCAAATTCCCCCTCAGTCAGTCTCTCCCATCAGGAAGCTCCCATAAGCCTCTTATCCTTATCCAGCAGAGGACAGACAAAATGAAAACCATAACCACAGAAAGCTAATCAAACTAATTACACTGACTACAGCCTTGTCTAATTCAATGAAACCATGAGCCATGAGTGTAGGGCCACCCAAGACAGTCGGGTTATAGGGGAGAGCTCTGTCAAAATGGTCCACTGGAGAAGGGAATGGCAAACCAATTCAGTATTCTTGCCTTGAGAACCTCATGAACAGTACGAAAAGGCAAAAATAGAGGGTAAGCAAAGGTATTAATTGGAGAATATACCATCGAAGGCATAATGTCCCCAATGAGCATGGCATGCTCTGATCATCGATAGGAGATAGCCAACTAGAGCACCTGCCAGTGTTTTGTTTCTACCGAGGAAAATCCACAAAGTCATGTAGAGGACTGTCTATGTACTATTGTGCATCATTTGTATGTGGGTGCATGTATGTATATGTATTATAGTTACTAAGAACTAGGAGAGAACATGTTCTTTTTCCATATTACTCATTCTGTAGTTACAAAGGATGACCTGAGAGACTCTAGGATTTGATTCAGCACTAAGAAGTTCAGCCCTAATTTTTCATAAGGAACTACTTTATATCATAGGCTCAATATTTACCTAATAATATTGATTATAGGTAATAATACTCAATAATGATCTAAAGTCATTAATTCCACTTAGGTAGCTCAGTCAGTAAAGAATCTGCCTGCAATGCAGGAGACCCGGGTTTGAATCTTGAGTGGGAAAGATTCTCTGGAGAAGGAAATGGCAACCCACTCCAGTATTCTTGCTTGGAGAATCCCATGGACATGAGTTTGAGCAAACTCAGGAAGATAGTGAAGGACAAGGAAGCCTGGTAGGCTATAGTCTATAGGGTCTCAAAGAGTTGGAAACAACTGATGTGACTTAGGATGCTTGCACAGTCGTTATAGACATACTACTTATGTGTCCCAGTCACTAGGTTCTGCACTACTTTCAGAGAAGAACAGAGAGTCCCTTTCAATTTTTATTTCCTAGTGCAAAGCACAGTTCCTGATGAGATAAAAGAAGTCTGATAAATAGCTACCAAATGAAAGTCAATCTTAGCTTCTGACTCAGAAATATGCACCAAATTTTCATTATATTCACTCCCTACAATATAAATGGAACAGATCCCACAGACTTATTATTGGATTATGTAATAGTGGAGATACACACACACACACACACACACACACACACACACATATATTAGTTGTTAAGTCACTAAGTCATGTCTGACTCTGCAACCCCATGAACTGCAGCACACCAGGATTCCCTGTCCTTCACTATCTCCCTGAGTTTGCTCAAACTCATGTCCATCAAGTCAGTGATGCCATCCAACCTGATGTCATCACCCCCTGATGTCCCTTTCTCCTCCTGCCTTCAATCTTTCCCAGTATCAGGGTCTTTTCCAGTGAGTCAGTTTTTTGCATCAGGTGGCCAAAGTACTGGAGTTTCAGCTTCAGCACCAGTCCTTCCAATGAATATTCAAGGTTGGTTTTGTTTAGGATTGACTGGCTTGATATCTTTGCAGTCCAAGGGACTCTCAAGAGTCTTCTCCAGTACCACAGTTCAAAAGCATCAATTCTTTGGTGCACAGTCTTTTTTATGGACCAATTCTCACCTGCATATATATGTATATAACTCACATAATATAATATATGACTATTGGAAAAACCACAGCTTTGATTTTAAAGACCTTAGTCAGCAAAGTAATGTCTCTGTTTTTTAATACACTGTCTAGGTGTTTTATAGTTTTTCTTCCAAGGAGCAAGCATCTTTTAATTTCGTGGCTACAGTCACCATTCACAGTGATTTTGGAGTCCAAGAAAATGAAATCTGACACTGTTTCCATGTTTTCCCCATCTATTTGTCATGAAGTGATGGGACTGAATACCATAGTCTTCATTTTTTGAATGCTGAGTTTTAAGCCAGCTTTTTCATTCTCCTCTGCCACATTTGTCAAGAGACTCTTTAGTTCCTCTTTACTTTAGGCCATTAAAGTGGTATCATCTGCATATATGAGGTAGTTGATATTTCTCTCGGTAATCTTGATTCCAGCTTGTGAGTCATCCAGTTCAGCACTTCATGTGATGTACTCTGCATAGCAGTTAAATAAGAAGGTGACAATATACAGCCTTGACATACTCCTTTCCCAATTTGGAACCAGTCATTGTCATGTCTGGTTTTAACTGTTGCTTCTTGACCTGCATAAAAGTTTCTCAGGAGGCAGGTAAGGTGGTCTGCTATTCCCATCTCTTTAAGAATTTTCCACAGTTTGCTGTGATCCACATAGTCAAAGTCTTTAGTGTAGTCAACGAAGCAGAAGTTGATGTTTTTCTGGAATTCTCTTGCTTTTTCTATGGTCCAACAGATGGTGGCAATTTGACCTCTGGTTCCTCTGCCTTTTCTAAATCCAGCTTGGACCTCTGGAAGTTCTTGGTTAAGTGCTGCTGAAGCCTAGCCTGAAGGATTTTGAGCATTACTTTGCTAGTATGTGAAATGAGTGCAATTGTCTGGTAGTTTGAACATTCTTTGGTATTGCCTTTCTTTGAGATTGCAATGAAAACCGACCTTCTCCATATAGATGGAATAGATATACATACATCTATACATATATGTGCGTGAGTGTGTACTCATGTATGTATTGGGTCTTCAACTTATTTTTTTTTTTTTTTGAGAATGAGGGCGGAGAAGCACTGATGATGCCATCTAGTTGCTCAGGCCACAGCAGAAATTATGGCATCCGCTGACTGATCTGACCTCAGTCTTTCCATTCCTTTCCTATGTCACATTCCCCTTGTGGTAAAGGAAAACGCAAAGCCCTATGCCGAGATGGTGGACATTTGTCTCACAGACAAATTACTCACTCTAACTGATATTATGAAAGAGGGGTTATTTTACACTCTGTTGCACCTGAGATTTTCAAATAAACACATGCCATATCCAATTAAATCAATAATTATACTCTGGAATCATGGCTAATTTCCTTAGTAAAACAAGGGAAAAGTTGAGCTTGCAGGTCTTATAAATGGATATATCTGATGTCATTTGAGCCAATAAGAAAAATATAATATTTAAGAATGCTGGCCCTGAAGGTAGACTGCCTGGCCTCAATTCTACCTGCTGTGGTCCCATTCCTTAACTTTCTGCAAACATCCATCATCTGTCAAACTGTGGTAAAATTTAACTAAAATGCAAGGAATTAAATTTTTATAATCAACTTAGCACTTAAACTTAGGTTTGGCATGTAGTAAGTGCTCAGCTGTTATTTTATTTACAAAAATTTACAGATTATTTCCTTTACAGTATTTCTAATCTCTTAATCTTTATAAGGTTCTGCTTCTTCACTTAACTAGAACCAAGAACCTAATATGTCTGGAAACTTATAAGAGTAAGACATTAGTAGAAAACTATGAAGTTCATATTATTTCTATCTGCATCTGCTGTTAGCATTCCACAGTTACTCTGAAATTATTAAAATCTCAGCCCTGAAAGAGAATTCTGCGAGTTCATTTACTTTGACATCTAGTTGATACCTAAGGCTGAATATCACATATTTACAATTTTTTTAAAAATAATGTATATATAAATTGCATTGCATTTTTTTTCAGTTTTGGAGCTCATAGATATCATTTTTCATATATGGATTTAAATTAACATTTAAATTAAGGAATATTATAGAAATACTGCTTAAGAAATATGATATTTATTGGGAAACAAATTTGAAATATTGAACCAGTCCAGTAGATTCCCTGTATCTATTCTCTCTTTTTATGTAATTTGCATATGAAAAAATGATTATCAGAGTACAATTGCCTACAAATGTTGAATATTAATATTTAACGTATCTATAATTGTAATTAATCCTGGTTAAAGACATCACATGATACACAGTTCATAATATTCATATATCAGTTCAGTTCAGTCGCTCAGTTGTATCCGACTCTTTGTGACCCCATGAACTAACTGCAGCGCACCAGGCCTCCCTGTCCATCACCAACTCCCAGTGTCCACCCAAACCCAGATGGTCAACACCAAAATCAGGCTGATTATATTCTTTGCAGCCAAAGATGGAGAGCTCTATACAGTCAGCAAAAACAAGACCGGGAGCTGACTGTGGCTCAGATCACGAACTCCTTATTGCCAAATTCAGACTGAAATTGAAGAAAGTGGAGAAAACCATACACCATTCAGGTATGACTTAAATCAAATCCCTTATGATTATACAGTGGAAGTGAGAAATAGATTTAAGGGACTAGATCTGACAGACAGAGTGCCTGAGGAACTCTGGATAGAGGTTCATGACATTGTACATGAGACAGGGATCAAGACCATCCCCAAGAAAAATAAATGCAAAAAAAGCAAAATGGCTGTCTCAGGAGGCCTTACAAATATCTGTGAAAAGAAGGGAAGCAAAAAGCAAAGGAGAAAAGGAAAGATATACCCACTTGAATGCAGAGTTCCAAAGAATAGCAAGG
This sequence comes from Bison bison bison, assembly GCF_000754665.1. Lineage (NCBI taxonomy): Eukaryota > Metazoa > Chordata > Mammalia > Artiodactyla > Bovidae > Bison > Bison bison. The sequence goes on from NW_011494956.1 coordinate 3,971,077, forward strand.
AGAGATAAGAAAGCTTTCCTCAGTGACCAGTGCAAAGAAACAGAGGAAAACGATAGAATGGGAAAGACTAGAGAT
>NW_011494956.1:3971251-3971941 GCF_000754665.1 Bison bison bison
AGAGGAATCAGAGATCAAATTATCAACATCTGCTGGATCATTGAAAAAGCAATAGAGTTCCAGAAAAACATCTATTTCTGCTTTATTGACTATGCCAAAGCCTTTGACTGTGTGGATCACAATAAACTGTGGAAAATTCTGGAAGAGATGGGAATACTAGACCACCTGACCTGCTTCTTGAGAAACTTTTATTCAGGTCAGGAGGCAACAGTTAGAACTGGACATGGAACAACAGACTGGCTCCAAATGGGGAAAAGAGTACATCAAGGCTGTATATTGTCACCCTGGTTATTTAACTTATATGCAGACTACATCATGAGAAACGCTGGGCTGGAGGAAGCACAAGCTGGAATCAAGATTGCCAGGAGAAATATTAATAACCTCAGATATGCAGATGACACCATTCTTATGGCAGAAGTGAAGAAGAACTAAAGAGCTTCTTTATGAAAGTGAAACAGGAGAGTTAATGTTGGCTTAAAGCCCAACATTCAGAACACTAGGATCATGGCATCTGTTTCCATCACTTCATGGGAAATAGATGGGGAAACAGTGGAAACAGTGTCAGACTTTATTTTTTTGGGCTCCAAAATCACTGCAGATGGTGACTGCAGCCATGAAATTAAAAGACACTTACTCCTTGGAAAGAAAGTTATGACCAACCTAGATAGCATATTGAAAAGCAGAGACATT
>NW_011494956.1:3972041-3972490 GCF_000754665.1 Bison bison bison
TTTTTTTGCCTGTCACAGCTCTGCCCCAGTGAGAGTTGAGCATGAAGATGGCACAGCTGCTTGGCTTTCAGGGACCCTGGCAGCACTAAGTGTACAGGGACATGAATTGCCTCCACCGCAGGAGTTATGGCCCTCTCAGAGTCTTTTTTTGAGTCTCTTGTAGCTGGTTATCAGAAGATCTCTTTGGCCAGTCTTTCTCCGAAGCTCTGCCCATTCAGGCATTTAGAGGGCTCCCTTGCCTGGGGTCCTTCTCTGTTCAATGCGTCAGGCACATACAGGGGGTCACCCTGGCTGGGGTTCTACTCTGTAGTTCAGTGCCTTCAGGTGTTTGATGGGCTAGCCTCTCTATTGTTCAGCTGCCAGATGCTGGCTTGTGGGGACAGAGAGGATATGGTGATGGCTCCACTCCCTATGTGTGACTCAGTAGTATTGCCTTGCTTCCATGGCTG
>NW_011494956.1:3972590-3974939 GCF_000754665.1 Bison bison bison
TTCAGACAGTATGTGAACTGTGAACTTCCAGATGTTCAAGCTGGTTTTAGAAAAGGCAGAGGAATCAGAGATCAAATTATCAACATCTGCTGGATCATTGAAAAAGCAATAGAGTTCCAGAAAAACATCTATTTCTGCTTTATTGACTATGCCAAAACCTTTGACTGTGTGGATCACAATAAACTGTGGAAAATTCTGAAAGAGATGGGAATACCAGACCACCTGACCTGCCTCTTGAGAAACCTGTATGCAGGTCAGGAAGCAACAGTTAGAACTGGACATGGAACAACAGGCTGGTTCCAAATTGGAAAGGAGTACATCAAGGCTGTATATTGTCACCCTGCTTATTTAACTTATATGCAGAGTACATCATGAGAAACGCTGGGCTGGAGGAAGCACAAGCTGGAATCAAATATTCATATATAAATGAACATATATACACATATTCAGTAAAATATAAAAAGAATAGGAGAATTCAGAAAAGAACCAAAGATTCCAGATCTAGCTGAGATGGAGTAAGCATACTGCTCCGTGTCTCTCCCACTTAACCTAACTATAAAGTCTGGATTGGACATAGAGCTGCTATTTAAGGAATATGAAAATGTAGCAGAAGGCAGATTATGTTAACATCCCAAAAGCTTTTGTTTATGTGGATCATATCTAGTGATATTTACTAGAATTAGAAATCAAAACAGATGTTTTTAAAAGAGAGCTCACACTCAGTATTAACTGTCAGAGCAGTGACCACATATCACAAAACTTTGGAAATTTCCACTGCACACTCATAGAAAAAAGAATGAAAAAGGCAATAGCATCTTAGTGATATAGTGAATTGCCTTTTTTTTTAATTTATTTTTTATTGAAGGATAATTGCTTTAAAGAATTTTGTTGTTTTCTGTCAAACCTCAACATGTATCAGCCATAGGTATACATATATATCCTCCCTTTTGAACCTCCCTCTCATCTCCCTCCCCATTCTACTCCTCTAGGTTGATACAGACACCCTGTTTGAGTTTCCTGAGCCATACAGCAAATTCCTGTTGGCTATCTATTTTGCATATGATAATGTAAGTTTCCATGTTACTCTTTCCATACACCTCACCCTCTCTTTCCCTCTCCTCATGTCCATAAGTCTATTCTCTGTGTCTATTTCTCCATTGTTGTCCTGTAAATAAGTTCTTCAGTACCATTCTTCTATATTCCATATATATGTATTAGAATATGATATTTATCTTCTCTTTCTGACTCACTTCACTCTGTATGATAGGTTCTAGTTTCATCCACCTCATCAGAACTGACTCAAATGCATTCCTTTTTATGGCTGAGTAATATTCCATTGTGTATATGTATCACAACTTTTTTATACATTCATCTGTCGATAGGCATCTAGGTTGCTTCCATGTTCTAGCTATTGTAAATAGTGCTTCAATGAACAATGGGATACATGTGTCTTTTTCAATTTTGGTTTTCTCAGAGTATATGCCTAGAATGGGATTGGTGGGTCATATGGTGGTTTTATTCCTAGTTTTTAAAGGAATCTCCATACCGTCTTCCATAATGGCTGTATCAATTTACATTCCCACCAACAGTGCAGGAGCATCCCCTTTTCTCCACACCATTTCCAGCATTTATTGTTTGTAGACTTTCTGATGATAGCCATTCTGACCAGTATGAGGGGATATCTCATTGTAGTTTTGATTTGCATTTCTCTAAAAATAAATGATGTTGAGCATCTTTTCATGTCTTTGTTAGCCATCTGTATGTCTTCTTTGGAGAAATGTCTGTTTAGGTCTTTTTCCCACTTTTTCATTCAGCTGTTTGTTTTTCTGACATTGAGTTGTATGAGCCTGCTTGTATATTTTGGAAATTAATTCTTTGTCAGTTGTTTCATTTGCTATTATTTTCTCCCATTCTGAGGATTGTCTTTTACCTTGCTTATAGTTTCCTTTGCTGTGCAAAAGCTTTTAAGTTTAATCAGGTCCCACTTCTTTACTTTTGTTTTTGTTTCCATTACTCTAGGAGGTGGGTCATAGAGGATCTTGCTTTGATTTATGTCATCGAGTGTTCTGCCTATGTTTTCCTCTAAGAGTTTTATAGTTTCTGGTCTTACGTTTAAGACTTTAATAATTCATTTTGAATTTATCTTTGTGTGTGGTGTTAGAAAGTGTTCTAATTTCATTCTTTTACATGTAGCTTTCCGGTTTTCCCAGCACCATTTATTGAAATAGCTGTCTTTGCCCCATTGTATATTCTTGCCTCCTTTGTCAAAAATAAGGTAGCCATAGGTGCATGGATTTATTTCTGGGCTTTTTATATTGTTCCATTGGTCTATATTTCTCTTTTTGTGCA
>NW_011494956.1:3975039-3978980 GCF_000754665.1 Bison bison bison
CTTATAGTTTCCTTTGCTGTGCAAAAGCTTTTAAGTTTAATCAGGTCCCACTTCTTTACTTTTGTTTTTGTTTCCATTACTCTAGGAGGTGGGTCATAGAGGAGAAGATCTCTTTGGCCAGTCTTTCTCCGAAGCTCTGCCCATTCAGGCATTTAGAGGGCTCCCTTGCCTGGGGTCCTTCTCTGTTCAATGCGTCAGGCACATACAGGGGGTCACCCTGGCTGGGGTTCTACTCTGTAGTTCAGTGCCTTCAGGTGTTTGATGGGCTAGCCTCTCTATTGTTCAGCTGCCAGATGCTGGCTTGTGGGGACAGAGAGGCTATGGTGATGGCTCCACTCCCTATGTGTGACTCAGTAGTATTGCCTTGCTTCCATGGCTGCCTGGCTTTCTTCTACAGGCATTTCTGCCACAGTCTCCTCCCTCACATCCCCTCGATCCATCTTTCCTCAGTCAACAGCAGCCTTTGCCCTGGGATTGCTCCACGATCCCTAAACTCCAGCTCAAAGCCACTGCACTTTCCAGGGCACCTGTGTCCCTGTTGGGGGTATGTATGGCTATGGTGAGGACAGATTCTCATTCCATTTAGTCTGCCACAGATCAGCTGTTTCACTCTCAGCCTTAAATGTTTCTCCTCTGACTCTGAAAATTGCCCCATTATGGGGATTGGACCCCTGCTTCAGTTCCCCCACCAGCCAAGGGGAGGTCCAGTCCTACTAACACTCCTGTTTTTCCCCCTAGTTCCTTCATCCTACCGAGTTTTGCATGGGTCTATTTATTCTTTTCCACTGGTCAGGTATTCCTTTCTGCTCTCAGCGGGTGTTCTGCATGCACTTCTGTGTCTGAAGGTATATTCCTGATGCATCCGTGGAGAGAGATGTACTCCACATCCAGCTACTCCTCTTTCTTGTTCTTGGCTAGTGAATAGCTTTGACCATACTTTGAGAACTCCTGCCCTATGTGCAATCAATGAAGAATAAATATTGTTTTGAAGCACACATGAAACATTCACCAAAATCTACAACAAAAGATCTTTTAACAAGTATTTTTAAAACTAATTTCATATAAAAAATAATGAAAAAGAACAAACCCAAGAACATGCAACAGAGTACACTAACAAAAAGCTATAAAAATGTTCAGAAAATAAAAGATATTCCTAAGAAATAAAGACACAAGTCTATTTTGTGTTTTCTTCTGCCTTGGTACCTAGCACTTTACTTTCTTAAGACTTTCCATTTATATAGGGTTAAAAAGGCCACCAGATACATGTTCTGTTGATACCTTTTTACACATGTGTTTATATTGCTACTGAAGAAGACCTCACTATTAAAACTTTGGTAATTATATTTAAAAAACTCTTTACATCAAGCTTATCCAAATTTTGAACAAATTCAACACTTACCATATCTTGAGTAATGAAGGTACCAGTATCAGCATTCAAATGCCCTTGAATAGTCTCAATTCTTCAGCATTCCAGAATGCAAACCTCTTTGTTTAATTTATTGCTATTCAAAAAAAAAAACCCTGAAAAAGATAAATGGTTCAACATTTACCATAAGATACATCCATGAGAAGCTATCAGATATTACACCTATTAAAAATGATTGACTTATGATGGCCCATCTAGAGTAATATTTTTGAAATCTGTAAGAAAAAATTCTGTAGAGTACTTTTGATTTTATAACATAGCATTAATTTCTATAAGTTTAAAAAACTTTTCAGCAAAAATAATTTCCTCATCTGGCTTAAAACATGTGAGAGGCAAGCAATTTTCAATACTCACATGACATGCTAGATTTTTTAAAACACATTTTTAGTTCAAAAGGTAATATATAAACTTTAGTTTTAGAACATATAAACAAGCATATCACATATGGTGGAACATGAAATGGCTTTCAGCCATATTAAAATGTGATGTTAATTTGTAACTTTAAAATATGATATTTTAGGTCTGGCCATGATATCTGAACCTGGGGAAAGGATGTGTGTGCTTCGTCACTGAGTTGTGTCCGAGTCTTTTTCGACCCCATGGGCTGTAACCCACCAGACTCCTCTGTCCATGGAATTTTCAAGGTAAGAATACTGGAGTGGTTTGCCATTTCCTACTACAGGGGATCTTCCCAGGCCAGAGATCAAACCCACATCTCCTGCAGTGGAAGGTGGGTTCTTTACCAAATGAGCCGGGAGAAAGGATAGTCTCTCCAATAAATCATGTTAGGAAAACTGGATCTTCATATGCAAAAGGATGAAACTAGACTCTCATATCCTACACAAAATTCAACTTAAAATTTGAATCCATAAAACTCCCAAAGAAAGTATCAGGAAAAGCCTCTTGAGGTTGGTCCTGGCAAAGATTTCACAGCCATTATGACACCAAAAGAAAAGGCAACAAAAGCAAAAATACACAAAAGAGACTATGTCAAGCTAAAAAGACTCTGCACAGCAAAAGTGAAAGTGAAAGTCAGTCAATTGTATCTGACTCTTTGCGACCCTGTGGACTATATATACAGTCCCTGAAATTCTCCAGGCCAGAATACTGGACTGGGTAGCCTTTCCCTTCTTCAGGGGCTCTTTCCAACCCAGGGATCAAATCAAGTCTCCCACATTGCAGGTGAGTTCTTTACCTGCTGAGCCACCAGGGAAGCCTAAGAATACTGGAATGGGTCAACTCAGTTCAGTCACTCAGTCATGTCTGACTCTTTGTGACCCCATGGACTGCAGCATGCCAAGCTTCCCTGTCCATCACCAACTCTTGGAGATTACTCAAACTCATGTCCATAGAGTTGGTGATGCCATCCAACCATCTCATCCTCTGTCATCCCCTTCTCCTCCTGCCTTCAACCTTTCCCAGCATCAGGGTCTTTTCCAATGAGTCAGTTCTTTGCATCAGGTGGCCAAAGTATCAGAGTTTCAACTTCAGCATCAATCCTTCCAATGAATATTCTGGCCTGATTTCTTTTAGGATGGATTGGTTGGATCTCCTTGCAGCTACTGGAATGGGTAGCCTATCCCTTCTCCAGTGGATCTTCCCAACCCAGGAATCAAACCAGGGTCTCCTGCATTGCAGGCTGATTCTTTACCAGCTGAGCTCCCAGGGAAGCCCCTGCACAGCAAAGGAAACAAAATGAAAAACCTACAGAAAGGGAAAAATAAATGTGTAAGCTGTGAATCTGAAAGGGTTGATATTCATAATATACAATTGGTAAAAGTTGGGATATGAGTAGTTAGATGACAAATTATGTTCATTTAAACTATAAACATATAGCTATTAACTATGATAAGTGAGATAACATGAGGAATCACACAAATAAGGAATCTTATCCAGTATCAAGCTTTAGTAGAATTTTTCAAGATATAAATAGTCCAGTTGTCACACAGAGGTAAAGCAGCAGGAAGAGGCCCAGGAACACTGACAGAAATCCTTGAGTCCCATCTTGCCATTTCAGGACATACTCTGGCCAAAATTAATATAACTAATTGCTAAATAATTTATGTACCTACATTACTTAACAGAATGGATTTATTTGGGTCTGAAACATCTCCATTTTATACCCAGATAGTTACACAGCTCATTTGATATTTTCCAGGGTAAGTGCTCCCTCAGTCCACAGATTCTAGATTTGCTCACAGTATACATCCTAGACAAGCCAGCTCACAGTATAAATCTTAGACAAGCCAGCTCCATCACCATTAGTTCCTTAGCCAGGAGATCTGTCATTAGAATATTTACATGAACTTTTGACCATGTCAGATTGTTTCTTGAGGGTCAAAATGGCAAAGTGAAACACTAAATTACAGAACTGTTACTTATATTTTTCCATCCCAGACTTATTAGGGACTCACAGATAAATGTTAGCACCTTTGAGCTTGCAGAATTATTAAAAAAAAAAAAAAAAAAAAACCAATTATCAGCCAAACTCTCAGAATAGTTGGGGATTTTTTAA
>NW_011494956.1:3979080-3979171 GCF_000754665.1 Bison bison bison
ATGCCCCGCGACACCTGCCCGCTCATCTGCTTGATAATCGCCAGCTGAGCCACACGACACATGCCCGCTCATCTGCTTGATAATCGCCAGC
>NW_011494956.1:3979271-3981422 GCF_000754665.1 Bison bison bison
CCCCATAGACAGCAGCCCACCAGGCTCCCCTGCCCCTGGGATTCTCCAGGCAAGAACACTGGAGTGGGTTGCCATTGATGACATTTCTAATTTCATTGTATTTAGTTAAGATAGGTCCTCTGAATTCATATCAAACTGAGTTAGTAGGGGAAATAGTCATAACAATATTAGTCATGGTAACTGTAGCCATAACAGAAAAAATAATTTATTGCCATTTCCAAATCTATAAATGTGATTATTTCTTACATTCCAGTTAGTGGTATCAAACACTGGAGTCTGAGATGAGCCTTTTAAAGTGGGTGAGATGGGAATCATTCTGACTCAGAGTTCTTCCCGGTGGTGCAGCCTTGTCAAGATGGATGCCAGCAGGGATTCTGGGAAGTGGTTGGACACATGGTGTCATTTTTTGACCTTTCCTGAACTCTCCCACTTGGCGGTAGCTTATTAGCTCTGTGTTCCTTACCAGGACATCCTGTCATAAAACAACTGATGCAAATGGTTACTATGGTGCCTGGCCAGAGTGGGTAGTTTCAGTCAGTGTGCTTCCCCTAATAGAGGTGTTAGGAAAATAGAAGTAGTCTTGTTCAGGCTTCAGAGGCAAAAGAGCACAGCAGGCCTCTGACCTTGCTTCTGACCTTCCTGGACTGTCCTGACTATTGCAGTGGGTGTCAGCCACACCTGCTGTAAGTTTGGAGAAGAGAAACAGGATAGACAGATAGGGAGGGGATTTTGGAATTTGTTAAGTCCCTGGAGCAGGTCTAGCCAACCACTCCCTGGATTTAGCAACATTCCAAGTTTTGCAGAACAAAGCAAACAGCATTGTAAAAAATTAACATAATACCAGAGCTGCAGTTTTGCTCCCAGACTAATAATGATACCTGTTTATGACCTGGGGATTATAAACAGAGAGGGCCAGACACAGCAGTCCAAAGTCTCACCCACACAGTGGGTGCACTGTCTGGGACTTTTTCCCAACTGGAATTCCAGACTACTGTCACAAGGATACTTTCCAGCACTGTTTAAGTCTGGATGTCGGAAAATTCAATTCGGTGATATATGTACTGGTGGGCTGCAGTCCATGGGGTCGCTAAGAGTCAGACTTGACTGAGCAACTTCACTTTCACTTTTCACTTTCATGCATTGGAGAAGGAAATAGCAACCCACTCCAGTGTTCTTGCCTGGAGAATCTCAGGGACGGGGGAATCTGGTGGCCTGCCGTCTATGGGGTCGCACAGAGTCAGACACGACTGAAGCGACTTAGCAGCAGCAGCAGCAGCAGTACTATTGCTCTCCTCTATTGTTTCTATTTCATTTTCCTTTTAATGTTAGTATATATTGAAAGTAGACTAGATAGTTCTGTAATATTTGAATTGTTTATTTGTATATAATGAGTGGCTTATTTTGTTAACAAATCCTTTGGCCTGAGATAAAAGAGGAAGCATTTGCTGAAACAGGAGGGCACAATGAATTAGACATTATGTCTAACCAGAAGATAGTATGAGCACTGTATCTTGTCACTGAGTACAAACAAAAGGACACGATCTTGTGACCTGTGTAGGACCTGGCTACCATAGCCACAACTTCTTTTACTTCCTGGGTCTTATGTCTCATTTGATCACCTCTCATTCAAAGTCACTCCGACCTTAGTTTCAGAATCATCACACTTCTGTTTTACAAATCTTCTCTTGTCCTCCTTTTCAAGCCTCTTTAGGCAAAAGATGAAGAATCAATACTTGTTGCTTAACAGTTGTCTCTTCTTTGATGCCCCACTAGCATCTAAAATAGCATCTCTGCTTATTAAAAAGCAGAAATGTTACTTTGCCAACAAAGGTCTGTCTAGTCAAAACTATGGTTTTTCCAGTAGTCATGTATGGATGTGAGAGTTGGACTATAAAGAAAATCGAGCACCGAAGAACTCATGCTTTTGAACTGTGGTGTTGGAGAAGACTCTTGAGAGTCCCTTGGACTGCAGGGAGATCCAACCAGTCCATTCTGAAGGAGATCAGCCCTGGGATTTCTTTGGCAGGAATGATGCTAAAGCTGAAACTCCAGTACTTTGGCCACCTCATGCGAAGAGTTGACTCATTGGAAAAGACTCTGATGCTGGGAGGGGTTGGGGGCAGGAGGAGAAGGGGACGACAGAGGATGAGA
>NW_011494956.1:3981526-3986927 GCF_000754665.1 Bison bison bison
GGATGGCATCACTGACTCGATGGACGTGAGTCTGAGTGAACTCCGGGAGTTGGTGATGGACAGGGAGGCCTGGCGTGCTGCGATTGATGGGGTCGCAAAGAATCGGACATGACTGAGTGACTGATCTGATCTGATATGAGAGGGTTCTAGAACCAGGCCTCAGTATGATCACACTTAGTTTTGGGTAGGCAACAACAGATTATAGCATGCTGCTGCTGTTGCTGCTGCTGCTAAGTCGCTTCAGTCGTGCCGGACTCTGTGCAACCCCACAGATTGCAGCCCACCAAGCTCCCCCGTCCCTGGGATTCTCCAGGCAAGAACACTGGAGTGGGTTGCCATTTCCTTCTCCACTGCATGAAAGTGAAAAGTGAAAGTGAAGTTGCTCAGTTGTGTCCGACTCTTCGTGACCCCATGGACCGCAGCCTACCAGGCTCCTCCATCCATGGGATTTTCCAGGCAAGAGTACTGGAGTGGGGTGCCATTGCCTTCTCCTGATTATAGCATACCAAGATGTTTTTGAAATAAAGATGGTACTTTTCTTCAGAGACCATAATAAAATAGTTAAAACAAACAGACAAAAAACTCAAAAGCTACAATAACTCCAAGGACAATAACATGAGAATATACAATAGGGATAGAATGGAAAATAGAAACATATGTGGTAAATGATGTTGGAAAACAGAGGAAACCACAACTTAAAGTAAATAAAGAAGCATGTAAGAATGAAGATATACATTTTAATTCCATAGAACCCCAAGGAAACTCATGATGAGTATTTGACTCAATGATGCCAAATAAAGAGGAGGATAAAGCTGAAAATTAGAAATTAAAATGAAGAATGCGCAAGAGTTTACATTCAGAAGCCTGTTCATCCACCCTCATTCATTGCCTTTATGGAGAAAATGTGGCAATGGTCTGGATTACACTAAACAAGAGATGGAAGATTTCTTCTCTGTAAAATTAAACAGAGAAGTCTTGGGATTCACTGGGGAAGGAAAGATTTAAAAATAACATTTAAATTGGAAACTACTGGATCTCTACAGTTTTCCTACCCCATCTGCAGCAGAAGTTCAGCAGTCAGGAAGCTACACCCCAGGAGAAGTTTCCGGACACACTGGAGACCTTGGCATCTACCTTGACTACTGCATACAAATGCTGTGAACTGAGTGTTCCTTTCCCCCAAATTTCATATGTTGAAGTCCCCCCAAGGAAAAATACTAACACCCCAGAAAAAAAGGTATTAATGTCAGATAAATCACATAATAAAATGGTCAATGACCAGTAATCATGTTAAAAATTACTCAGCTCTATTAACAATTACAAACAAAAACAAGAAAATTATTAAAAACTGCCAATCAGAGAAGCAAACAATTGAAATTACAGAACTGGAGCAATGTAAATAAACAAGCATTCTCAGACTTGACTGGTAGAAGAACAGGATGTTTTTCTGTAACTTGTATAGAAAGATATATACAAAAATGATAACAACAGAATCTGTAATTGTGAAAAACTGAAAATAAAGGACACCTAGATTATTAGATCAATGATTCAACTCTGTATTAAAGGCCTGGAGATTTCCAAGATGCATCATTAGGGAACAGTCTGTATAAAAATAATTCTATTTAAAAAAATAATCAAAAGCACCATGTAGATGTGTATACATATTCATATACATATATATATATATATATATTTGCATGTATTGCATTTACTGAGTGCTTACTCTATGGCAGGCACCATTCTAAACCCTTTATGTATTTATCTTTCTTAATCTTCATAAAAATCCTATGCATACCATTACTACCTTCATTTTACACATTAAAAATTAGGCACAGAGATGACCAGGTAACTTTCACAAAGTCACAGAGACTGTAAGTGAATACGAAGGGGTTCAAACCAAAGTGCCTTGATCTCCTCCTTTCATTTTCAATCTTCTCAGTTTCTCTCTGTATGCATCTTCCCTCCAATACCCTTCTCTCCTCTCTTAGTTAAATCTTCAAATGTCTGTTAACTACAGTTAACAGTGGAATAAGAAGAAAAACAGAGAATGGAGAAGGTAAAATTTCAGCCTATTGCTTGGAAGATAGTGTTACTTTTGTACATAAAATTTGACAAGGAAAAAAAAAAAATCAGTGAACACACCGCAGTTCAATTTAACCAGTATGTATTTATGAATGGTTTGTGTGCCAGAAAATCCAACAGTCCACACACCTAGTAGCTTTGACTCTTCAACCATTTTAAAACATCATTCAGTAGAGAGAGGCAGAGAGCATGTGCTATAGAGAAAAGAGACCATGAAGAAAATTAGACTGACCCATCCTCGTTTATACTTTTTTTACCCCTGCCAGGATCCTGGCTTAAAAACAACAGGAACCTAAGAGATGGAGGTCAAGGCCAGAGTCAAGGATGTTTCCTTGAGCGGTTTACTCCCCTGTTAACGACTTCCAAGTTCCAGCTGGTGGCCACGTCCCCTCGCGAACCTGAACCTCAGAACCAACGTTTTTGGAGCCTCTCCAGAGGCAAGAAAAGGAGTGGCAACCTCTTTGCTTCTTGAGCCTCACCAGGGCAGCGGTCTCATCTCCAAGTCTCCTACCCTCAGGCATCAACGTGGGGCTGCAGGGCAGGAAAACCACCTCAAGTGCCCAAGACCCGGACCTCACTCAGCTCACGGTATCAGTACTGCCCAGGACTGCGGCACAGGCAAGGTGGCGCACGCGCAGGAGTGCTGTGGCTTGTCCGGGATTGCGGAAGGCAAGAGGCGGAGCTTGGTTTCACACGGTCTGGACCCAGGGTCCCAGTGGCCTTGGGAAACGACCTCAGAAGCAGAGTGGGGGACTTGGCGAGCGGCCTAGCTGACCTAGTCCTATTCCTAGACCTTCCTATGCCAAATGGTCTCCTACCTGAAACCAAGTTTTAGGCTGAATTTCTCCTAATCCATCTGTTTATAACACAGAGAAGCACTGGATCATGGCCAGAACCTTGGCTCAGGGATATCTGCCAGCATTTGGGCATATTAGAAGGGATGGTTAATAGAGCCCGCTAGCTGTTGTTGAACAGTAAGTATGAATGAAGGCTGTGGCTAGGCCCAAAACTATGTTAGGCACTCTGGAACACCAGAAAATCGCGAAGACAAATGATTTATCACATAGAGGCTAAAACCAGTAGCTCAGGCGTCCACCTGCCTGACTTCAACCTGCCTCTACTGTTTAGTATCTGTGGACTCCCAGGCAGTTCTTCGCTATACATCCCTTCCTCTAGCATCTCTGAATTTGGATAATGGTCAAGTTACAAGAGTTAGAGTATGATGTGTTTTAGTGTAACTTTGTTAGGGTCTGGTACTGCAGAATGGGTTCAATAAAAGTTAGATTTGTAACTTTTAATATCTGACAAAGTCCCTGCTTCTCCAGGCTCACTGTCTGGTTCCCATCTGGTTTACTTAGACAGATATTCCAGCAAGTCCTGGCATGGCTACTTCCCAGTTTCAGGAACAAGAAGGCAGTATTTCTCCTAGTTTAGCAATTTGAGATACATGTGACACTAAGCAGGTGTCACCTGCTAAGTGGGAAGTGTCAGGAGATTCAGGGTCCCCTTGTTCTTCCTGGAACTTTCTTGACAATAGAACTTTCTCTTACTACCATCCTGGAAAGCATGACAATTATAGGGCTTTGACTACTGAACAAACACAAGGAAATGAAAAATAAACAGGAAATGAGTGGACTTTTCCAACTGGATAGAAGTGGCACATGAAACTGCTGAGTCATAGATTAGCAGCCTTCACATTGGTAAAGAAGCTCTTCTTTCTGAAAGAGTGAAATAATACTGTATACACTGTTGACTCAATAGGCATCAATTAAGTGTCTTGTTCTTAGAGAACTTAGAGGCAAGAAACCTATAAGAACTTCCCTGTCCAATTCTCCATCCTCTTGTCTAGTGATCTCTTCTTTGCTCTGTGATCCACAGATATTCATTCCCTTGAATGAGCCAAGATCCCTTTCTCTGGCCTCAGGACTGCCACCTGTATGGTTCCGCCTGCCTCTAATGCCTCACCTCATCTCATACCATCCCCCACCCCCACTCCCTGCCAATACCTCCTTGGCCTGATTGAATTTAGACTTCCTTCAGCTTTCAAATTAGACTTTCTTGAAAACCCTACCACCATCATCATCTAAAATGGTGCCTCAATCTCTCTTATATAACCATCATTTTAAATTAGAGCACTTAGAGTAATTATAATATGGTACTTAATTTTAATTGTCCATTTCTCCATTTTTGCTCTACTGCTTGGTATGAAGCATTGCATACTTATGATTTTTAAATGAAGAGGAGGATCATCTTGGGAACACGAGATTTTAGTTAAGGATATTAGGGATTCATTGACTGCCTTTTAATTGAAATATACTTGACAAATAATATTATGTTCGTTTCTAGTGTACATCATAGTGAAGTTGACAGTCAAATACATTACAAAATGGTCACTATATGAAATCTAGTAACTAACTATACAAAATTATTGCTGTATTATTGGCTATATTCTTCATGCTGTATACCTCATCTATTTCTTTATTTTATACCTGGAAGTTTATACTTCTCAATTCCCTTTATCCAATTCACCAGCCTCATGGTGCTTACCCTCTGCCAACCAGCAGCTTGTTCTCTGTATCTAAAAGTCTTTTTCTATTTTGTTTATTTGTTCACTTACTTTTTTTAAAGATCCAACATATAAACATATAAGTTAGATCACAGGGTATTTGTCTTTCTCTGACTTATTTTATTTAGCATAAAAACCTTTAGGTGGATCCATGTTGTGTTGTCACAAATGGCAAGATTTCATTTTTATGGCTAAGTAATATTCTTCGTGTGTGAGTGTGTGTGTGTGTATTGCAAAATTAAGTACCATATTATAATTACTCTAAGTGCTCTACTTAAAAATAATGGTTCTATAAGAAAGAGACTGAGGCATCATTTTAGATGATGATGGTGGTAGGGTGTATATATATCACAGTTCAGTTCAGTTCAGTCACTCAGTCATGTCCGACTCTTCGTGACCCCATGAATCGCAGCACGCCAGGCCTCCCTGTCCATCACCATCTCCCGGAATTCACCCAAACTCATGTCCATCGAGTCAGTGATGCCATCCAGCCATCTCATCCTCTGTCGTCCCCTTCTCCTCCTGCCCCCAATCCCTCCCAGCATCAGAGTCTTTTCCAATGAGTCAACTCTTCGCATGAGGTGGCCAAAGTACTGGAGTTTCAGCTTTAGCATCATAAATGGCACCCCACTCCAGTACTCTTGCCTGGAAAATCCCATGGACAGAGGATCTTGTTAGACCACAGTCTATGGGGTTGCAAAGAGTTGGACATGACTGAGCAACTTCACTTTCACTTCCAAAGAACACCCAGGG
>NW_011494956.1:3987331-3987975 GCF_000754665.1 Bison bison bison
CTCAGCTTTCTTCACAGTCCAGCTCCCACATCCATACATGACCACAGGAAAAACCATAGCCTTGACTAGACGGACCTTTGTGGGCAAAATAATGTCTCTGCTTTTGAATATGCTATCTAGGTTGGTCATAACTTTTCTTCCAAGGAGTAAGCATCTTTTAATTTCATGGCTGCAGTTACCATCTGCAGTGATTTTGGAGCCCAAAAAGATAAAGTCTGACACTGTTTCCACTGTTTCCCCATTTATTTCCCATGAAGTGATGGGACCAGATGCCATGATCTTCATTTTCTGAATGTTGAGCTTTAAGCCAACTTTTTCACTCTCCACTTTCACTTTCATCAAGAGGCTTTGTAGTTCCTCTTCACTTTCTGCCATAAGGCTGGTGTCATCTGCATATCTGAGGTTATTGATATTTCTCCCGGCAATCTTGATTCCAGCTTGTGTTTCTTCCAGCCCAGCGTTTCTCATGACTTACTCTGCATAGAAGTTAAATAAGCAGGGTGACAGTATACAGCCTTGACGTACTCCTTTTCCTATTTGGAACCAGTCTGTAGTTCCATGTCCAGTTCTAAGTGTTGCTTCCTGACCCTCATATAGGTTTCTCAAGAGGCAGGTCAGGTGGTCTGGTATTCCCATCTCTTTCA
>NW_011494956.1:3988550-3991432 GCF_000754665.1 Bison bison bison
GGAGATCAGTCCTGGGTGTTCATTGGAAGGACTGATGCTGAAGCTGAAACTCCAATACTTTGGCCACCTCATGCAAAGAGTTGACTCATTGGAAAAGACTGATGCTGGGAGGGATTGGGGGCAGGAGGAGAAAGGGACAACAGATGTGGCTGAATGGCATCATCGAGTTGATGGACATGAGTCTGGGTTAAACTCTGGAAGTGGTGAGGGACAGGGAGGCTTGGCGTGCTGCGGTTTATGGGGTCGCAAAGAGTCGGACACGTGAGCGACTGAACTGCTGGTAGTTCTATTTTTTGTTTTTGAGGAACCTCCATACTGTTCTCAGCAGTGACTATACTAATTTATGTTTCCACCAACAGTGTATGAAGATTCCCTTTCTTCACATCCTCACTATCACTTGTTATCTCTTGTCTTGTTGATTGATAATAGCCATTCTAAAAAGGTGAGATATTTTGTGAGTTTGATTTGCATTTTCTTGATGTTTAATGATATTGAGCACCTTTTTATGTGTCTGTCGGCCATTTGCATGTCTTCTTTGGAGAAATATTTTCCAGGTTATCTGCTCATTATTTAATCAGATTGTTTTTCTTTAATATTGGGTTACATGATTTCTTTATATAAGTTGGATATCAGATACTTATTGGAGAAATTATTTGTTTTTTTATTTAACATTTACAATGATACAGTAGGAAGTTTTAGTAAAGGGCAGGAAAGACTGGAGAAGGTTTGGGAAGGGGAAGGACTGAATCATATTCAGGCCAGTTCAAAATAAACCAGTCAGATAACAGAGTTTTTGTAATTTACAGTTCATGTAATTTACAATTAACATATAGGCATATAGGAGTTGGGATTTAAAGTGGAGAGACAGCAAAATTAGTGACTGGATTGTACCGGGAAAAAAAAGGAAAAACTAGAGTGTGATAAAGGCACTAGAGACGAGAAGTTTGTTGTTTGTTTCCAAGTTTCAGTTGGATTATCACACTGTTACAGCTTGTATAAACCCTGGACATATATTTTTGGAAAAGTATGTATTGATATATAACATGGAGTCAAAGTCTTCTCAAATTTGCTGTTCAAGCTGGGCAGGTCTTCAGGACCTGGAATTTCCAGAGGTATTTGCAGTTGTATGACCTGATTGTTGTTGACCTGATAGATAACTTTTCTTCTTCTCATTCCTGGAGCCAAGCCCTCAGGCTGGATGCTGGATCACATGCTCCCCCTCAGGCTGTGTACATTGTGAAGGCTCTGATTTTTAACTTTGTTATCATGAGGGCTCTTAGGCTCATAGCTTTACTCCCTAGCTTTCTGCCTCATTGGACACTCAGGATTTTAGAAATTGTCCACTATCCTGGGCTGACCAACCACTTCTAAAGTTCTACCCAAAAACACAGCAGTAAGGAAGGGATCAAGCCCAAAGGGCTTAAATGGCCAGATATGGCTAGACTAGATGAATAAAGGGGCAAATTCCAAGTGTATGACTATATAGGTACAGAGTGTTTTGTTTCAACAGTCACATTTGACTTTCAAATTTGTAGACAATGTATTAACACAAGGTCTTCTTTTTCAGATCTCTTTAGATCATGGACAACTAAAGTAAGTCATTTGCTTTGTTTATGTTCCACTCTATAATGTTAATTTTGTTGTTAAAAATGTTTTATTAAGCTCTGGAAACTATACAATTTGCTTTGTGTTGTTTATCTTTCAGAATTCAGTGTGTAGTTTAGTATCTGTACTATAGAGAAGATGTAGACAAATATCAAATACCACCTGTTTTTCCTTCAAAAAATAAAAAGATATTTTAGAGAAACTTAAGAAATTCTAGGGGAGGAGAGGAGAGTGAAAAAGCTGGCTTAAAATTCAACATTCAAAAAAAATTAAAATCATGGCACTCAGTCCCATCACTTCATGGCAAATAGAAGGGGAAAAAATGAAACAGTGACAGATTTAATTTTCTTGGGCTCCAAAATCACTGTGATGGTGACTACAGCCAGGAAATTAAAAAATGCTTATTCCTTGGAAGGAAAGTTATGACAAACCAAGACTGTCAAAATTCTGACAAAGGAAGAAAGCTACTGACAACCAAGAATACTTTACCTGACAAAGTTGACCTTCTTAATGTAAACAAACATAGTTTTCCAGGCAAACAAAAGTTGAAGAAATCCATCACCACTAGACCTGCTTGCAAGAAATGTTGAAGAGACATTTTTAAGAAGATATAGTTAAATTCAGAATTATTTAAAGTTATAATGATGATGGATTAATCACTGGTAAATCTAATGTGAAGGATAAAAGATAAAAGTAGGAAAACTATACAGTAATTTGTTAATGGATACACAAGATAAAAAGATGTAAATCATGATGTCAAATAGTACTATGAGTACTAAGAGTACTAAAGAGTAAAAAACTGGGCCTATAGAATGTGTTCAAACTTAAGTTGTTTTAAACTTTAAACAGACTGTCAAAAACATAAGATATTCTATGTAAGTCTCATGGTAATTCCAAAGCAAAAAACCTATCAGATCAGATCAGATCAGTCCCTCAGTCATGTCCGACTCTTTGCAACCCCATGAATCGCAGCACACCAGGCCTCCCTGCCCATCACCAACTCCCGGAGTTCACTCAGACTCATGTTCATCGAGTCAGTGATGCCATCCAGCCATCTCATCTTCTGTTGTCCCCTTCTCCTCTTGCCCCCAATCCCTCCCAGCATCAGAGTCTTTTCCAATGAGTCAACTTTTCGCATGAGGTGGCCAAAGTACTGGAGTTTCAGCTTTAGCATCATTCCTTCCAAAGAAATCCCAGGGCTAATCTCCTTCAGAATGGACTGGTTGGATCTCCTTGCAGTCCAAGGGACTCTCAAGAGTCTTCTCCAACACCTGTCT
>NW_011494956.1:3991532-4003723 GCF_000754665.1 Bison bison bison
CACCACAGTTCAAAAGCATCAATTCTTCGGTGCTCAGCCTTCTTCACAGTCCAACTCTCACATCCATACATGACCACTGGAAAAACCATAGCCTTAACTAGAGGAACCTTTAGCATATACATAAAATTTAAAAAAAAATCCAAGCATATCACTACAAAAAATCATCAAAGCACAAAGATAGAAACAGGGAGAAGAGAAAGGGACATAGGATTAAAAAACATCATGCAGCCATTAATAAAATGGCAGTACAAGTCCATATATATAAATAATTATTTAAAATTCTTAAAATTCTCATAGTGCTGACTGGATTAAAAAAACAAGATTCACTGAATGTGTAATGATGAAAGATATCTCAAACAAATGGAAATCAAATAAAGCTGGGATAGCTATACCCAGATTTGACAAAATAGACTTTAAGACAAAGTCTGTAACAAGAAACAAAGAATGTCATTATATGATAAAAGGGTTACTCCAACAAGAAGATATAACATTTGTAATATTTGTGCACCCAACATAAGAGCACCTAAATATATAAAACAAATATTAGGAGGCCTATAGAGAGAAGTAGTCAGCAATACAGTAACAGTAGAAGTCTTTACCACCCACATTCAGTAGTGGACCATTCATCAAAAGAGAAAGTCAATAAGAGACAATTGCACATAAACAACATTTATGAAGAGATGAACAGACATCTACATAAAATCCCATTCCAAAGCAGCAGAATACACATTCTTTTCGAGCATACAGGCAACATTCTTCAGGATAGATTGATTATATGTTACTTCATGAAACAAGTCTTGATAAATTTAAGAAGATCAAAATTGTATCAAACAGCTTTGTATGAAACTAGAAATGATTACAGGAAGAAAACTGGAAAATACATGGAAACTAAATAACATAATACTGAACAGCCAAATATTCAATAAAGAAGTCGAAAGAGCAATCAAAAACTATCTTGGGACAAATGAAAATGGAAATATAACAACTGAAACTTAGGTGATACACTAAAAGCAATTCTAAGAGGGAACTTTTTACCAAAAATTTAAAAAATGCAACATTAAAAAAAAACAAGAGAGATTTCAAATAAGCTAACTTTATACTTCAAGAAACTGGAAAAAATAACAAACTTAGCCTAAAATTATTATAAGGAAGAAAATAACAAAGATCAGAGCCAAGATAGAGACCAAAAACAGTAAAAAAGAAAAAAAAATACAGTGAAACTAAGAGAAGGGTTTTTTGGAAAGGTAAACAAAGTGGACAGAGTTTTAGCAAGACTCATCAAGGTAAAAAGAGAAGATTCAAATAAATAAAAAGAAATGGAGATTTACTCTGGTCTTGCAGAAATACAAAGGATCATGAGATAGTGCTGTGGACATTTAAACACCAACAAATTAGAAAGCCTAAAAGAAATAGATAATTTCCTACAAACATACAACCTTCCAAGACTTAATCATGAACACATAGAAAATCTGAGCAGACCAATCACAAGTAAGGAATCTGAATTAGTGTTCAAAAACCTCACAACAAACAATAGTCCAGGAACAGATGGCTTCACTGATAAATTCTACGAAATATTTTAGAAAAGCCAACATCTGAAACTCTTCCCAAAATGATAAGAGAAGGGAACACTTTCAAGCTCATTTAAGAGAACAGCATTATTCTGATACCAAACCTTAAAAGGATGCTATTAGAAAAGAAAATTACAGGCTAATATCCCTTATTAACATAGATTAATAATTCTGAACAAAATATTAACTGATTTCAATAATATATCTATTTATTTTTAAAGAATTATTTATCATAAGTGAGATTTTCCCAGTGATGCAAAGATAGTTTGATATTTGCAACTCAAGTCATGTGATACATTACATTAACAAAATGAAAGGTATAATTATGCAATCATCATATTAGATGGAAAAAAGCATTTGACAAAATTCAACATTCACTTACAATACCAAACTCTCAACAGAGTATAGAAGGAACATACCTCAAGATAAAAGGCCATATGTCATAATCCTATAGCTAACATCATATTCAATGATGAAAAACTGAAAGCTTTTCATCTAAGTTAAAGAGCAAAGCAAGGATACTCACACTTGCCACTTTTATTTGATACAGAACTGAGGTCCAATCCAGAGCAACTAGAAAACATAAAGAAATAAAAGACATCCAAATCAGAAATGAATAAGTAAACTGTTTCTATTTTCAAATATATATTATATAGAAAACCTTAAAGACCCTAGAAGTAAACTGATAGAATAAAAAAGTACAGTAAAGATTTAGGATACAAAATCAATATACAAAAATCAGAAAGAAATTAATAAAACAATATCATCTATAATTATATCTAAAAGAAAATATCTGGAACATATTTAATGAAGAAGGAGAGAAATCTATACTCTGAAAGTTATGTGACATTGACAAAAGACGCTGAAAAAGAACAAATAAATGGAAATGTATTCTGTCCTTTTTGGCTGGAATAACACATATTGCTTAAATGTCCACACTACATACAGCAATCTATAGAGTCAATTCAATCCCTGTCAAAACATCAATGGAATTTTTCCCTAAAAGAGGAAAAACAATCCCCATTTTTTTTGGAACCACAAACCCCCAAAAGCCAAAGCAATCTTGAGAAAGAACAAAGCTGTATTAGGAAGAACATGCTTCCTAATTTAAAACTGTATTACAAAGGTGTAGTGATCAAAACAGTACCATACTGGCATAAAACAAACACACAGACCAGTGGAAAATAATAGCCCAGAAATAAACCCACACATACACAATTAGATTGTGTCAAAGGAGCCAATAGTACACAATGAGGAGAAAACAGTGTGAAAAATTTTCATTTCCATCTGCAAAACAATAAATCCAGACCACAGTCAAAACTACAACAAAAAAGAACTCAAAATGGAATCAAGATTTGAATGTAAGACCTGAAATTACAAAACTCCTAGAGAAAACTTGAGAAGGTAAGTTCCTTGACATTGTTCCAGGTAATAATTTTTTTTTTTTATAAATCACAAATCACAGGCAATTAAAACAAGTAGGGTTACATTAAACTAAATAGCTCTATACAGCAAAGGAAATCATCAATGAAATCAAAGAGCAACTTGTGAATGGGAGAAAATAATGTGTCAATCATATATTTGATAAAGGATTAATATCTAAAATATGTAAAGAATTTATAAAACTCAGTAGAAAAAATGATTTAAAAAATGGACAGAGGATCTCAATAGATGTTTTCAAAAAGAGGTACTTGAAAAATTCTCAACATCACTAATGATCAGAAAAATACAAATCAAAGCTACAGTGAAATCACCTCATGCTTTAAAATGACTATTAAGAGAAAACAAGCAGTTAGTAGGCTATGGAGAAAAGAGAACCCTTATGCCCTGTTGGTGGGAATGTACACTGGTGCAGCCATCATGGAAAAATAGTATGGAAATTCCTCAAAAAAAATTAAGAAAAGAAACAAATATAATATTATATGTCAATTACACCACAATTAAAAAATTAAACTGCTATATGATCCTGCAATTCCATATCTGGGTATTTATCAGTAAGAAACAAAAATTACTATCTCAAAAAAAAGTATATGCACTTACATGTTCATTGCAGCATATTTATAGTAGTCAAGACAGTGAAACAATTTGGATCAATTGACAGGTGAATGAATAAAGAAAACGTGGAAAATAAACACTGGAGTTTTATTTAGCCATAAAAAAGAAATTCTATTATTTGCAACAACATGGGTGCATCTTGAGGATGTTATGCTAAGTGAAATAAGTTAGACCTAGAAGGCAAATAGTGTATGATCTCACTTATATGTGGAATCTGAAAGAAACTAAACTTAGATAATAGACTGGTGGTTGCTATAGGTTTGGGGGTAGCGTGATGGAGAAATGGGTAAAGGTGGTGAAAAGGTATAAACTCAGTTATAAGACAAAGAAATCCTAGGAATGTAATATACAGCATGTGCTTTATGCATAGTCACTCAGTTGTGTCTGATTCTCTGCAGCCCAGTGAACTGTAGACCATCAGGCTTCGGTATCCATGGAATTTTCCAGGCAAGAATACCAGAGTGGGTTGCCATTTCCTTCTCCAGGGGATCTTTCTGAGCCAGTGATTCAATCCATGTCTCTTGCATCTTCATTGACAGGTGGATTCGTTACCACTGTGCCACCTGAAAGCCCATAATTAACAGTACTATTGCTTCTCAGGTAGCACTAGTGGTAAAGAACCTGCCTGCCAATGCAGTAGACATAAAAGATGCAGGTTCAATCCCTGGGTTGGGAAGATCCCCTGGGAGAGGAAATGGCAACCTATTCCAATATTCTTGCCTAGAGAATCCCGTGGACAGAGGAACCTTGTGGGCTACAGTCCACATGATTGCAAAGAGTTGCAGATGACTGAAGCGACTTAACACACACACGTATAGTATATTTGAAAGTTGCTAAGATAATAGATCTTAAAATTTCCTGCACAAGAAAAAAATTTTGAATGTATGTGTAGTATTACTGTGGTATTCACTTCTCATATATACAGATAGCAAATCATGATGTTGTACACCTAAAATGAATACAATGTTCTATGTCAATTATATCTCAATAAAAACAAAATATATTCTTAAAATTATTTATAATACACATTATTAGATATATATAAAATTGAATTTGTTTAGTTTTTTAATAGTTTTATTTATTTATTGTTTTTGGCTGTGCTGAGTGTTCATTGCTGCAAGGGCTTTTCTCCAGTTGTGGCAAGTGAGGGCTACTCTCTAGTTGCATCGTGCAGGCTTCTCATTGTGCCGCCTTCTCTTATTGCGGAGCTTGGACTCTAGGGCACACAGGCTTCAGTAGTTGAGGCACGTAGGCTCAGTGTTTGCAGCTCCCAGGCTCTGGAGCACAGTCTCAACAGCTGTGGCACACTGGGTTAGTTGCTTTGTGGCATGTGGGATCTTCCTGAACCCGTCTCCTGCACTGGCAGGCAGATTCTTTACCACTGAACCATCAGGGAAGCCCATGGTTAGTTTTTTGAAACTCAGTTTTCTCTGGAAAGGAGCTCTTTGATGTTTACAGTTTTCACTCTAATTTTTTTTAATTTATTTTTAATTGAAGGATAATTGCTTTACAACGTTGTGTTGGTTTTTGCCATATAACAATGTGAATCAGCCATCAGATAAGATCAGTCACTCAGTCGTGTCCAACTCTTTGCGACCCCGTGATCGCAGCACGCCAGGCCTCCCTGTCCATCACCAACTCCCAGAGTTCACTCAGACTCACATCCATTGAGTCAGTGATGCCATCCAGCCATCTCATCCTCTGTCGTCCCCTTCTCCTCTTGCCCCCAGTCCCTCCCAGCATCAGAGTCTTTTCCAATGAATCAACTCTTAGCATGAGGTGGCCAAAGTACTGGAGTTTCAGCTTTCGCATCATTCCTTCCAAAGAAATCCCAGGGCTGATCTCCTTCAGAATGGACTGGTTGGATCTCCTTGCAGTCCAAGGGACTCTCAAGAGTCTTCTCCAACACCACAGTTCAAAAGCATCAGTTCTTCGGTGCTCAGCTTTCTTCACAGTCCAACTCTCACATCCATACATGACCACAGGAAAAACCATAGCCTTGACTAGACGAACCTTTGTTGGCAAAGTAATGTCTCTGCTTTTGAATATGCTATCTAGGTTGGTCATAACTTTCCTTCCAAGGAGTAAACATCTTTTAATTTCATGGCTGAAGTCACCATAAGTATACATATATCCCCTCCCTCTTAAGCCTCTCTTCCACCCCACCCTGTCTGAATTATTTAAACATTTTATTCTAAGGTATATTTCATTGAGATTATAAAACCCAAAAGACAAGATATGATACATTTTTCAGCATTTTTAAATTAAAATCTTTATGTAGATTTTCAAAAACATTTTTGGCATGAAATATAAAGTAACAAGTTTACTAGTTGTTAATTTTCAGTTTTTAAAATAGATGTTCTTAATTTTTTTTCTCAAATAGTAAGTCTATATCATATATTCACATTATGAATAGTTTAAGGGATGAAGATTACTGTTTATTTTTAGCATTTGAAACTATGAAACACTTAGCTGTTTCCAATTCAAAATTTAATATACCATAAAGATATAACTATAGAATTTTTATATTTACTTTAATTTTTCAGTAATTAGGAGGAAACAGAGATTGTATAAACACATTAATCGTATTTTAGAGATGAACAAACTAAAGACTTTCAAGATTAAGGTACTTAATGAAACAGCTAGATAGTAGAGTCTATCTCAGAACTTCACTGCTGACCAGTGATTAAGACTTCAAGCTTCCAGTGCACAGGTGTGGGTTTGATCCCTGGTCAGGGAACCAAGATCCCATATGCTGCAAAACCAAATTAAAAAAAAAAAAAAAAGATTCTATTTCATGAATCAGATCAGCTTTTTCTCATTAGATATTTGACTGGGAGATGGTGAGGTCAAGGATAGTTTTTTAAAGCAAAATCCAGGGCCTGAGTAAAAGACATTTAAAGGAGGTCAAGGTGAGAGAACTTGTGAATGACATTTGACTAAATCCGTGATTTTTGTCTCCATGCATCTCTTTTAATTGCTCTTTATTTTGGTGGCTTCTGACATCCTATGATCCATGTTAATGAGGGCTATGGACAAGTGGGACTATTCATTGCTTCTTCCTGGCTTTAAGCAAGGAGAGGTTTCCAAAGTGTGGTTCGTATAGGAAGTCCTCTGGTAAGATACCACATGGGTGTTAGCATTTAGCATGTTTCTGTTTCCCCCCATAAAGACATTAGCCCCCACTAAGGTACACAGTGCACTTAGGATGCCAGTGATCTAGATGTCCTGTGACTTACAGCTCTGGTCGCCAAGCACCTTTTCCCCTTTTCTGATCCCACCTCTCCCTTCTGAACAACTACTGTGGATCTAGACAGGGTACCATGAACCCAGGGTGCAGTTCTACCTCCCCTTTCATTTTTACTCTCTCCTTTTTCACATGTGCTCATTGAGAGAAAGCCCTCTCACACATTCCTCACACAGTGCAGAAAGAGAAGTGATGACTGGTTTATAAAACAAAATCTTAAGCCCGTTTACTTAATATAATATTGTAAGGCACATAAATGTAACAACCATCCTATATTCCCCTCTATAGTTGAATACATGAACAAGTAGACATTTTCTGCATACACTTAGCACGACTGTGACCATCGGCAGCACTGTACCATCCCTCACAGCAAAGTCTCCCTTTCTGACGTGGTCTATGGAATTAGGAAGATATGAGCTGTTTTCTCTTCCATGTCTCACATAAATACTCTTAATTTCTCAGTACCTTACTCCCGTTTCCTCCTTTTTTTCTTTGCCTTTTTTTCTCTGTCTAGATCATCTCTAAACACTTTTCCTTTTTCTGTTTATCCAAGAAATATAATGTCTAAAAATATGTAAGTCTAAAATATTTAGATTCAAAATATTTTTAAAATGGTGATTATGGCTTCCTCTTCTATGATTTTAGTCATAGTAAGTTATGAAACCAATAACAGATATGAAATCAAGAACAGCCATGGACAGAGAAT
The DNA here is from genome assembly GCF_000754665.1 of Bison bison bison. NCBI lineage: Eukaryota > Metazoa > Chordata > Mammalia > Artiodactyla > Bovidae > Bison > Bison bison. Next base: position 3,999,109 of record NW_011494956.1, read on the forward strand.
ATACTTGCAACAGAGGATACTGCTTTGTGTACTCGACTTTACTATGGATCTTATAGACCCTTTACCATGAGGATTCATGATCTTAAGGGCCAAGAAGTCATAACTCTGAAGAGACCACTACGGTGTTCCAGCTGTTGTTTCCCCTGCTGCTTGCAGGAGGTCAGTAAGCAATTACCTGAGTACTTTGTAAAGCAGGTCAGCAAGAATTTTCACCCTGTCATTGAACTACATAATCATATGAGATTTAAAGGAAAAGGAGTATACCAGCTGCTGGTTTATACTTGAGAGTAACTTGTAGGAAGAAGGCAGGTGGAAAAAAGTAAGCAGTTAGGTGCACATTCCTGAGCAGCATGCCCTCTGGGGTGGGATCGGAGATCTCAGAGACCAGACTTCTTGATCTTCAGGAGAGCTGAAAATGTAGGGCACCTGGGTCAAGTCCCTCACCTGAAATCACCACAAGGGCCTGCCCAAACCTAGAGGAGGGTTCCATAGAGGATATCTTTGAATGCCAGCCCAGAGGCAAGTGGACAGAAAAGTGAGGAAAAGAACAGAGGTGTTCATCTCATAATTTTAGCCAACTTATAGGGAGCTAACCCAAGGAAGGCTCCCTCTAAGAAATCTCAAATCCTGTGGTTTTCAGTTCTCTATTTGAAAAAAAGAAATTATATCTGAGTGTTGTGAGCACCTTCAGGCCTGTAAAGGCCAGGTTTCTCTTTCATAGAACTTGACAGCCCTCTGACAGAGAACATGAATCTCAGGGCGGGGCGGGGGGCACCAGGGCACAGAGTGTTTATGGGAAGTTGACCTTTGCCTGTATTTCCACTGGCCTGAGACCAGCACTGCCTGGGTCACTCAGGCATCCATACGGGTAGCTGTGAGAACAGGGCAGACAGAGCTACAAGCACATAGACATTTGATGTCTAATACTGCACTTCTTTTGAAAGGATAACTGAACTTATTTATACTGAATTTTGTTTCCCATGTCACTTACTTTAGATATAACAATACTCATAAAAATAGCTAAGGCGAAATTGAGAGTTTGATGGAATATTTTCTACAATTTGTAGGGCACATTAGCATACACTATACTTTTGGTCTTAAAAATAGGTCTAAGAAGTCCTTATTTACAGATGAACATGCTGGGGTATTCAAGGTCAAGGTCACCCACCTAGGGTTCAGAGCCAAGATCCCAGGCCCCGTTTTTCTTTGTGTCCTACCACTATTGCCACTCATATTGGAACATTGTCCCAGGGATCAGAGCTCCATTTGTATGCTAAACTACTGTTTATAAAGGAGTTTAAGAGTTTTAATAATTTAGATATTTTTCAAAAGTATGAAAAAAAGAACATTTTGAAATACAGGAGGCCATACTTCAAAGTGGAGACTGTGTGTGCAGTTTGTGTCTCATCCCTTCCACTTTGCAGCTGGGGAAACTTAAACTAATTAATTTACCTCTCTGTCCCTCAGTTACTTCCTCTATAAATAGGAATAATAGGACAAACCTGCTAAGAATGAAGTGTGAATTAAGTGGTGCATAGGGCAGCATTTTGCACTCAGAAAATGAGCAAAGGATTTAAATAGACATTAAAGAAATGTCTTTTTCAAAGAAAACATACAAATTGCCAAAAGATATATGAAAAGCTGCTCAAAATCACTATTGGTCAGAAAAATGCAAATCAAATCCACAATGATATATTACATCACACCTGTTAGAATGTCTGTTATCACAAAGACATGTTGGCAAGGATGTATCAATAGAAAAAAGGGAAATTTTGTATATTGGTGGGAATGTAAATAGCCATTATGGAGATGAGTATCAAGTCTCCTCAGATTATTAAAAATAGAACTACCACATGAGCCAGCAATCCAACATTTGAGTATATATCCTTCGGAAACAATGTCAGGTTCTCAAAGAGATTTCTGTACTTATGTGTTTATTGAACCCTTATTTAGTAGCCATGATATGGAAACATCCTTAGTGTCTACTGACTAGTGAATGGATAAAGAAAATGTGAGATGTGTGTGTATATATATATATATATATATATACACACACACACGTGCATACATATATATACAAATATAAAATATTATTCAGCCAAAAAAAGAGAAGAAAATCTTGCCATTTGTGATAATATACATGCACCTGAAAGTATTGTGCTAATTGATAAGTCAGATTAAAAAGACAAATGCTGTATGGTTTTATGTATATGTCTAATCTGGGGGAAAAAAAAAGTCTAACTCATAGATACAAAGAGCATAATGGTAATTGCCAGGGACTGGTGGGTGGGAGAATCGGGGTATGTTAAGTCAAACACTACAAATTTGCAGTGATAAAATGAATAAGTTCTGAGGATGTAATATGCAGCCCGAGGACTACAGTTAATAATACTCTACTGTATACTTGAAATTTGAGGAAATAGATCTCATGTGTTCTTACCAAAAAAAAAACAAAAATTAACCCATGTGAGGTGATGATTGTTTCATTTAACTTAATTGTGGTAATCTTTCTACAATGTGTTTGTATAACAGACCATCACATCATACACTTTAAACATATTACTAATTTTGTGTGCCAACTGTACCTCAGTGAAGGTGGGAGAAAATAATATTATTAATTGAAAAAAACTACTCAATAAATGAAAGGGATTATCAGACATTGTTACAATGATGATGATAATTACATATTACCTTACTCTCTTGTTTTTGTAGATAGAAATCTATGCTCCTCCTGGTTTACCAATAGGTTATGTTACACAGACCTGGCACCCATGTCTGCCAAAGTTTACACTTCAAAATGAAAATAAAAAGGACATTCTAAGAATTATAGGCCCATATTTTGTGTGCAACTTTTGTGGAAATATTGAATATAAGGTAAGAGATGTGATATATTTATAGGATTTGCTTTTCTAATATAAGGATAATATAATTTTGTAAGGTGTTACAAATATATTAAATATTTGTATATTGACATCTCAAGAGGATGATAATGTGCTCATGTATTTAACTTTGGTCAGAAAGGTAGTTATTGCTCTAATTAGATGTCAGTGTTGATTATGTTAAATGGCAAAAAGAGCGGCAGAGCCTTACAGTCAAATAAACATAAGCAAAATATCTAACATTTAAACATGGTGGGTTTTGTATGGAGGCACTGAATATTATCATTCAAAACAGAACATTGTGTGTTTTCAGTCATGTCCGACTCTTTGAGGCCTCATGGACTGTGGCCTGCCAGGCTCCTTCATCCATGGGATCTTTCAGGCAACAATACCGGAGTGGGTTGCCATTTTCTCCACCAAGGGATCTTCCTGACCCTGCATTGGCGGGGGATTCAATTCTTTACCACTGAGCCATCAGGGAAGCCCAAAAAAAGAACGTTAGCCTTGTTATTAAATCTGATTGCCAAAGCATTTAATCTTTCCTTTAGTATGAAACACAGACTTCCAGTGTTCTAGACCCTTTTCAGGAGCTCTGACTCTTTAAGTTCCTTTGAAAAACTCATGTATGCAAAGAAAATTTTAACAAAAATTCAGTAAGACATACTATACAGTTATGCTTTCTATGGTCCTGTAAACCACAATATATTTGTATATTTATTACTACATGAATAAATTCTATCATGGCAGTTTTTCAGCAGGTAGTCTAGCCTTATAGCTTTTATATTATTCAGATACAAATGCATAATATAAAGGTTCAGTGTTTTATAACTTAATCTTAATGATTCTCTTAGAAAACCATAAAATCTGTTCAGCTGCATCCAAATTTCCACACAAGGGACAAAAATCTAAATCTGGAACTAACACAACATTGTAAAGCAATTATCCTGCAATTAAAAATAAATTAAAAAACAAGAAAGATTTTACTTTGGAGCTCTTTGTTCTATACATCATTCCTCTTTTATTGTTAAGCACCATTCTGTTGTCCAGTCTTACCCCAGGTTTTGAGCTGGAGCATCCCATCAAGTTATTATTGGTTACCTACCTTCACTCAAAACTGCCAGTCCTCTTTTCTGGGCTTTTGGCATTTTACATTTTCCTACTGACAGTAGATGATAATGAGGCCTTCTATCATATTTAAACAATCACCCTATATCAAGCCTCTGTGCTTGTCTTAAATTAGAATTCAGATGGGCATTCCATTTACTACCCCACTCCCCCAATGGCTTCTAGAAATTTATCAAAGAAATATTTCATATTTATATCATTTTCACTTAACATTTATTTTGATCAGTTTAACTCATTTATTAAGTCTGTCTTAATGTTAAGTTTTCAGCAAAACTACTTTTATGTAGGTCCTCTAAAGCAAAGAAATAATTTTTCATGTATCTATCAGTTCAGTTCAGTTCAGTCTATCAGTCGTGTCCGAATCTTTGCAACCCCATGAATCGCAGCATGCCAGGCCTCCATGTCCATCACCAACTCCCGGAGTTCACTCAGACTCATATCCATCGAGTCCATCGAGTCGGTGATGCCATGCAGCCATCTCGTCCTCTGTTGTCCCCTTCTCCTCCTGCCCCCAATCCCTCCCAGAATCAGAGTCTTTTCCAATGAGTCAACTCTTTGCATGAGGTGGCCAAAGGACTGGAGTTTCAGCTTTAGCATCATTCCTTCCAAAG
>NW_011494956.1:4004032-4007629 GCF_000754665.1 Bison bison bison
TCTGAATGTTGAGTTTTAAGCCAACTTTTTCACTCTCCACTTTCACTTTCACCAAGAGGCTTTTTAGTTTCTTTTCACTTTCTGCCATAAGGGTGGTGTCATCTGCATATCTGAGGTTATTGATATTTCTCCCGGCAATCTTGATTCCAGCTTGTGTTTCTTCCAGTCCAGCGTTTCTCATGATGTACTTTGCATATAAGTTAAATAAGCAGGGTGACAATATACAGCCTTGACGTACTCCTTCTCCTATTTGGAACCAGTCTGTTGTTCCATGTCCAGTTCTAACTGTTGCCTACTGACCTGCATATAGGTTTCTCAAGAGGCAGGTCAGGTGGTCTGGTATTCCTATCTCTTTCAGAATTTTCCACTGTTTATTGTGATCCACATAGTCAAAGGCTTTGGCGTAGTCAATAAAGCAGAAACAGATGTTTTTCTGGAACTCTCTTGCTTTTTTGATGATCCAGCAGATGTTGGCAATTTAATCTCTGGTTCCTCTGCCGTTTCTAAAACCAGCTTGAACATCTGGAAGTTCACAGTTCACATATTGCTGAAGCCTGGCTTGGAGAATTTTGAGCATGTATCTATAGACAGATGCAAATATCTGTATGCATCTAATGGATCATAATATGCACAGTTCCATTTGGCATGTGATTTTAAGAGTATATCTGTTTCATTTTTATCCAACTTTGAAAGCAGATTAAGGTTTTCTAGAATTTTTAAGACTGTCTCCTTTTTCAATTTAGATTAAATCTCTTGATGGAAAAAATGTGGTTGGCAAGATTTCCAAGCAGTTTACTAAGATTATGAGAGAAATATTTACACACTAAAGTAGCTTTGGCATCCAGTTTCTTGCGGACATTGATGTGAAAATGAAAGCTATGATACTTGGCATGTGTTTTCTCCTTGTAAGTCTGTTCTCACTAATTTTGGCTGTAGATGATTTCTCTAGTATCAGGTTTAAATTATTCAGTAAATTGTGCATTTTAGAATGAGCTTCTTAAATTTATAGCTTTTTTACCCCCAAAAGTATTTATTTAATTCTGGCTCTTAAATTCCATTTTCACCTGATACTGTGGATTTATAGGTGACTAGTTCTCTCTGGAACCTCTACTTAGTTTCACATGTCAACAGAAAGACCTTATATGTTAAGGAGAGGCCCTAGTCTTTGGGGCTTGTATTAAAAATTCAAAATTAGTTATGTGGGCATACTTTAAATATGAGCTTACATAGGATAAAACTCAGAGAAACAGATAGGTTTCCTTTTGATTCACTATTAAGTCATGTAATATAAGGTGTAATCTGCAATGAGTATACATCCAATCAATCCATCAGATCAAATTGCAAATTGAGAGGAAATACATGGGATAAAGCAATGAACCAGACCTTATCTTCACATTAAATCATATAGGGAGGGTTCAGAAACCCCAAATACCATATCATACCCCAGTTCAATTAAGTCAGAAGCTTAGCATCAGAGGCTTCTCAGATAAATTCATATCTGGTCAAATTCAGATAAAACTCCTCAGATAAATTCATATCTGGTCAAAGACGCCTGAGACAGAGCAATGATTTTTCTGTAATCCCTTCCTGTACAGTAGAAATGCCTGGGTAGCTTTCACACTCCCTATGTCAAGACTGCCCACATCTAGTAAACCAGAATCTATGGAGGTGGAAACAAGTCTTTAAGCTGATTAGGCTCCCAGGTCATTCCAGTTTCCAAACAAGATTTGCAATCAATAGATAACTATCTTAAACAGTCATTGGAAATCCAATCAGGAAAAACCAAAAAGAGGATATATAGCAAACAGGACCCTTTCCTTGAACAAATAATTGTCAAGGAACATAAAAAGAAAAATAAAATGAAAAAAGTAGAGAGACATCAACCTTACCCAGTTTGTGGAGCATGTCTAGATATTGATTTGAACAAATCAATGTAAAAACACATTAACAGGGCATCCAGGGAATTTGAGTACCAACTGGCTATTTGATGATGATATAAAACTAAAGTTTTTTAAGCTCTGATGATGATAATAATACCTATGTATTATTGTTGTTCAGTCGCTAAGTCGTGTCCAACTGTTTGCAACTGCCATGGTCTGCAGCACACCAGGCTTCCCTATCCTTCACTATCTCCTGGAGTTTGCTCAAGTTCATGTCTATTAAGTCAGTGATGCTGTCTAGCCATCTCATCCTCTGTTGCCCACTTCTCCTTTTGTCTTCAAACTTTCCCAACATCAGGGTCTTTTCCAATGTTTTGGCTCTTTGCATAGGTGGCCAAAGTACTGAAGCTTCAGCTTCAGAATCAGTCCTTCCAATAAATATTCAGGGTTGATTTCCTATAGGATTGACTGGTTTGATCTCTTTGCTGTCCAAGGGACTCCAAGAGTGTTCTCCAGCACCACAGGTCAAAAACATCAATCTTTGGCACTCAGCTTCCTTATGGTCCAACTGTCACATCCATACATGACTACTGGATAAACCATAGCTTTGACAATATGGCCCTTTGTCAGCAAATGGATGTGTCTGATTTTTAATATGCTGTCTACATTTGTCACAGCTTTCCCTCTAAGCAGCAGCATCTTTTAATTTCACGGCTGCAGTAACTGTCTGTAGTGATTTTGGAGCCCAAGAAAATAAAATCTGTCACTGCTTCCACTTTTTCCCTATCTATTCACCATGAAGTGATGGGGCTGGATGCCATGATCTTAGTTTTTGAATGTTAAGTTTTAAGCCAACTTTTTTACCCTCCTCTTTCACTCTCATTAAGAGGCTCTTTAGCTCCTCTTCACTTTCTGCTACTAGAATGGTATCATCTGCATATCTGAGGTTGCTGATATTCTTTGCATAAATCTTGATTCCACTTTGTGATTCATTCAGCCTAGCATTTCCCATGATGTACTCTGCATAGAAGTTAAATAAGTATGGTGACAATACTTATTGTCATACTCCTACAGCATTGTAATACTCCTTTCTCAATTTTGAACCAGTTCATTGTCCCATGTCCGGTTCTGACTGTTGCTTCTTGACTCATATACAGTTTTCTCAGGAGACAGGTAAGGTGGTTTGGTACTGCCATCTCATTAAGAATCTTACACAGTTTTTTTGACCCAAGTAATCAAAGGCTTTAGCATAGTCAATAAAGCAAGAGTAGATGTTTTTGTGGAACTCCCTTGCTTTCTCTAAGATCCAGTGAATGCTGGCAATTTGATCTCTGGTTCTCTTTGAAACCCAGCTTGTGCATCTGGAAGTTCTCTGTTCACGTACTGCTGAAGCCCAGCTTGAAAGATTTTGAACATAACCTTGCTAGCATGTGAAATGAGCACAATTGCGCAGTAGTTTGAACATTTTGGAGCATTGCCTTTCCTTGGGATTGTAATGAAAACTGACCTTTTCCAGTCCTGTAGCCACTGCTGAGTTTTCCACATTTGCTAACATATTGAGTACAGCACTTTAACAGTATCATTATTTATGAGTTTAAGTCACTCAGCTGGAATTCTATCACCTCCACTAGCTTTTCTTGCAGTAATCCTTTCTAAGGCCCACTAGACTTCACATTCTAGGATGTCTGACTCTAGATGAGTGATCACACCATCATGG
>NW_011494956.1:4007729-4008802 GCF_000754665.1 Bison bison bison
GTCCTTTATCATGCCTATCCTTGCATGAAATGTTCTCTTGATATCTCCGATAAGAGATCTCTAGTCTTTCCATTCTGTTGTTTTCCTCTATTTCTTTGCACTGTTCATTGAAAAAGACCTACTTATCTCTCCTTACTGTTCTTGGAACTCTACATTCAGTTGGGTATATCTTTCCCCTTTTCCCTTGCCTTTTACTTCTCTTCTTTCTTCTATTTGTAAAGCCTCCTTAGATAACCACTTTGCCTTCTTGGATTTCTTTTTCTTTGGAATGGTTTTGATTACCACTTCCTCTACAATGTTACAAACCTTCGTCCATAATTCTTCAGGCACTCTATCAGACCTAATCCCTTGAATATATTTGTCATTCCACTGTATAATCATAAGAGCCTTGATTCAGATCACACCCAAATGGCCAAGTGGTTTTCCCTACTTTCTTCAATATAAGCCTGAATTTTGCAAGAAGGAGCTTATGATCTAAGCCAAAGTCAGCCCCAGGTCTTGTTTTTACTGACTGTGTTGAGTTGCTCCATATTTGGCTGCAAATAACATAGTCTCATTTTGGTATTGACCATCTGATGATGTCCATGTGTATAGTCTTCTCTTTGGTTATTGGAAAAGGGTGCTTACTATGACCAGGATTTTCTCTTAAGAAAACACTGCTAGCCTTTCCCCTGCTTCATTTTGTACTCCAAGGCCAAACTTGCCTGTCATTCAGGGTATTTCTCGACTTCCTACTTTTGCATTCTAATCCCCTATGATGAAAAGGACATTTTTTTTTTTTTAATGGCAGTTCTAGAAGATGCTGTAGATATTCAAAAACTTGTCAGCTTCAGCTCCTTCAGCATCAGTGGTTGGGTATAGACTTGGATTACTGTGCTGTTGAATGATTTACCTTGAAAATGAACTGAGATCATTCTGTTATTTTTGAGGCTGCACCCGAGTACTGCATTTTGAACTCTGTTCTTGACCCCAGAGATCAAATTGCCAACATCCACTGGATCATGGAAAAAGCAAGAGAGTTCCAGAAAAAACATATATTTCTGCTTTATTGACTATGCCAAAGCCTTTGACTG
>NW_011494956.1:4009557-4013983 GCF_000754665.1 Bison bison bison
CTTTGGAAGGAATGATGCTTAAGCTGAAATTCCAGTACTTTGGCCACCTCATGCAAAGAGTTGACTCATTGGAAAAGACTCTGATGCTGGGAGGGATTGGGGGCAGGAGGAAAAGGGGATGACAGAGGATGAGATGGCTGGATGGCATCACTGACTCAATGGACGTGAGTCTGAGTGAACTCCAGGAGTTGGTGCTGGACAGGGAGGCCTGGTGTGCTGCGATTTATGGGGTTGCAAAGATTTGGACACGACTGAGCGACTGAACTGAACTTGACCCCAAGGGGTATTCCATTTCTTCTAAGTGATTCTTGCCCACAATATATTCTTGCCCACAACAGATATAATGATCATCTTAATTAAATTCACCCATTCCTGTCCATTTTAGTCACTGACTCCTAAGATGTCAATGTTACTCTTGTTATCTCCTGTTTGACCATGTCCAATTTACCTTGATTCACAGACCTAACATTCCAGGTTCCTATGCAATACTGTTCTTTACAGCATCAGTCTTAACTTTCACCACCAGACACATCCATAACTGAGTGTCAATTCTGCTTTGATTGAGCCACTCCATTCTTCCTGGAGATATTAGTTATTGCCTTCAGCTTCCCCGGTACTATATTGGACACCTTCTGACCTGGAGGGCTCATTTTCATATCTTTTTGCCTTGTCGTTCTGTCCATGAGGTTCTCCCTTCAAGAATACTGGAGTGGGTTGCTATTTCCTTCTCCAGTGGATTATGTTTTGTCAGAACTTATCACTATGACCTGTCCATCTTGGGTGGCCCTGCATGACATGACTCAGCTTCACTGAGTACACAAGCCCCTTTGCCATGACAAGGCTGTGATCCATGAAGGAGAAATTACCAGAAGATGAATTCAATTCTTGCAGTAATCAAAAAATGCATAGAATTATGGGATTTCATTGCTATTAAAATTAAGTGCTGCAGGTGGAGCTCATATAGCTATTGACTTGCTATGGCTTTTTAATTTTCATAGTTTTTTTTCTTGTTTAACAGATATATAAATGTGTTTCATCAGATCCCTTAGCATCCCTCTGCATCAGAATTATCTCTGTTATGCTGTTGAAATTCATTTCTGTATTTTTGTTTTTATCTAGGATTTCATGTTTTATGAAAACAATGGCTGTATTCAACTTTTGACAGGAGGAATATGATAGCAGAGTAATGAAAGTATCAAAAAATTTGATGTCTATATTAACTGGGACTGTATAAAAGAAAAACTCGTTTTTTTTTTTCTCTTGAAAGTCATTATGCCACATATGAAATACTCTTGGTATCTGTAGTCCCAGAATGTGATTTCAGTTTGAAACAATGGTCCATTTTCTGTTCACATGCTTATAAATATTTTATACATTTTCTTTGACTGTTCACTGTGTATTTGGGAGAAATGCATAGGACTGTTTACCTTTAGACATGAAACTTCTTATGAAAAACTATTTTGAATTATATTCTGATTTATTTTACATTTTTATAGCAAAAATTAATGAAAGACTTATTAAATGAATTATACTGTAAAATTATATTTTATTAAATCTAATTATTTCACACATAATAAGTGATGTTATTTTGCAAACACTGTATATTTGAGAACTAATATTAACATAATTTCAGTTTCCTTTACAATTATGTTCAAATAATAATATAAAAACCAAGGAAAGTAAATGTGTTTGTTTTATTTTCAGGGATCCACACTATATGAAATTTTTGATAAACTAATCTGCTAATGTAAATAAAATCTTCATATCAACAAGGCAATAAATTGCCATTTTTGACAGTTTTCAGCAAACAAAGAAAAACATGATTCTGTCCCAAAAAGGACACATTTTAAAAACTCACTCTAAAACTGGGATATTGTTATAATTTTTGAAGTAACCATTTACACATTAAATAGCTCCTATATCCTATTGTTTACAAAACACAGAAACCTTGATATTATTCTATGTATTAAATATAACATACCTACTCCTTTGCAGGGCTTCCCTTGTGGCTCAGTGGTAAAGAACCTCCCGCCAATGCAGGAGAGGCAAGTTCAATCCCTGGATTGGGAAGGTCTTCTGGAGAAGAAAGTGGCAACCTACTCCAGTATTCTTGCCTGGGAAATCCCATGGACATAGACTGGCAGGCTACAGTCCATGGTTTAGTGAAAGAGTTGGACATGACTTAGTTACTAAACAACTCTTTTGCAGGGTAAAAACTTCAATAGAAATCTAATATGAAGTGTACTAATAATCAAATAAGTGAAATTTTAGAATTGTTAACATGTTTTCTTATACATTTGATTTTCTAAACAATCAGTGAACAAATAATTCAAGTGGTATTCTGAACCCTGTACCTCTCATTATCTTTCGAACTCCTTAAAAGGAGCAAAAGCATATGACACCATTAGTAAAACCAATACTAGTACTAGGAAATAGGATTTCTATCTATCAGAAAGTTAGAGGAATTTTTATACTCTGTCTTGTAGAGAAAATTAAATTGTGTGAAATGTCCAAACCACAATTTACTTCATGCAAAGGAAGTGTGTTTAATAAGAGCTTAGGAGGTTGGGTCCCAAGATGGCGGAGGAACAGGATGGGGAGACCACTTTGTCTCCCACAAATTCATCAAAAGATCATTTGAATGCTGAGCAACTTCCACAAAACAACTTCTGAACGCTGGTGCAGGACACCTGGCATCCAGAAAGGCAGCCCATTCTCTTTGAAAGGAGGTAGGACAAAATATAAAAGACAAAAAGATAGACAAAAGGGTTAGGGACAGAGACCTGTCTTGGCAAGGGAGACATGAAGGAGGAGAAGTTTCCACACAGTAAGAAACTCTCTCAGGGGCATGTCTTGGGGGTTTTGGAATCTCAGAGGGCAACATAACTGGGAAGAAGAAGAAGAAGAAGAAGAAGAAAAAGAAACAGAGAATATGCACCTAACCGCAACTGCCAGCAGAGAAGTAGCCCAGATGCTCACATCCGCCACCAGCAAGTGGGCTGGGCAGAGAGGTGTGGCTGCATAATCAGTGCTTAGGCTAAGGACCAGAACTGAATGCCCTGAGGACAATCCGAAGGAGCTAACAAGAGATAGCAACCCAAACTGTGGGATTGCCAGAGAGGAAAAAAAAGAACTTTCCCATGAAAGGCTCTAATGTCCAGCCTGGCCCACTCACAGAATAAAAGATGAAGTGAATACCAAAGGAGAGCTAGCCAGCTGCATACAGGCACCCCTTCCCACTGCCCCCAGAGGCAGAGAGGCAGGTGTGTGACAGCCAGAGCTGGAAGGCAAGGGGCTGCTGTAATCTCAGCCCCAGAGATCACTCCCTCCACCAAACTGTGAACAGGCTCCCAGCTGCTAACCATGTCTTCCTGGGATCCTGGATTGTCGACATCCACCAGGAGGGTCACAGCCTGAGATCAGCTCCCCAGAGAAGACACACAGCACACCTGAGATGGTGCTCTCGTGACACACCGGGGAACCAAGTGGCCAGGACTGGGGAGGTGATTAAGACGCATGGCCCACCTGCAAGTGTGCTTGCCAAGCACCTGGTCACCTGAGCTGCTTGGACCTGGGAAGGACAAAAAATGCACACCCAACTGAATCTGTGCCCTTGTGGAGTGCCTGAGAACTTGAGCGGTTTAGACCTGGGAGGTGCATGAAATGCAGGGTCTGCTTTGGACAGTGCCTTTGCAGAGAAATCTGGAGCCTGAGCAGTGTAGACAACAGGAAACAAATGCTGCCTTGATCTATGGCAAAGCCAGTGTGGTCCATAGACTGCAATCACTCCCAACACATGCCAGCGATATTTGTTTGCAGTATTCCTCCCTCCCCACAACACAACTGAACAAGTGAGCCTAAATAAGTGAACACCTTCGCTCCCTTGTGTCAGGGTGGAAGTTAGACACTGAAGAGACTTGCAAAGAGAGGAAGCCAAAATTAACAAACAAGAGGGAACCACTCAGGAAGTAACAGGTGCAACAGATTAAATCCCTGTAGTTAACATTGACTAGACATCGGAGTGGGGCTATAGACCTTGAGAACAAGTACAAGCTGAAACAAGGAACTATCTGAAATTGAACTGACTCCACACTGCCCACAACAGCTCCAGAGAAATTCCTAGATATATTTTTACTATTATCACTTTTTAAACTAAAAAAAAAAATTTTAGTCCTTTATTACTCCTTTAATTTTCATTTTTATAACCTACTATTACCTTGCCAAAAAAGACCCTACTTTTAAAGCTAATTATATATATATATATTTATATATATATATAAGTTTTTGTGATTGATTTTGTTTTGTATTTTTTATATTGTGTCTTTGAGAGTCTAACCTCTATACTAGATTTTTAATTTTTGCTTTTTGGTATTTGTTATCAATTTTGTACATTTAAGAATCCAATCTTCAGTATCCATTTTCACTT
>NW_011494956.1:4014247-4035366 GCF_000754665.1 Bison bison bison
TAAGCAGGAACACAGCCCTGAGCATTAAAAGACAGGCTACTCAAAGCCATGCCAACCCCATAGACACCCCAAAACTCACTACTGGACACGTCATTGCACTCTAGAGGAAGACATCCAGCTCCACCCACTGGAACACTGACGTAGGCTCCCCTAACAAGGAAAAGTTGAAAAGCCACTAGTCCAACCCCACCCACAGGGAGCAAGCTCCACAATAAAGAGGAATCATTAACTTCCAGCCTACAGACAGGGCACCATAAACACACCAATCTAAACAAAAAGAAAAGGCAGGGAAATACTCAGCAGGTAAAGTTCAGTTCAGTCACTCAGTCATGTCTGACTCTTTGTGACTCCATGAACTGTAGCATGCCAGGCCTCCCTGTCCATCACCAACTGCCAGAGTCTACCCAAACCCATGTCCACTGAGTCAGTGATGCCATCCAACCATCTCATCATCTGTCATCCCCTTCTCCTCCTGCTCTCAATCCTTCCCAGCATCAGGGTCTTTTCAAGTGAGTCAGCTCTTCGCATCAGGTGGCCAAAATATTGGAGTTTCACCTTCAACATCATTCCTTCCAATGAACACCCAGGGCTGATCTGCTTTAGGATGGACTGGTTGGATCTCCTTGCAGTCCAAGGGACTCTCAAGAGTCTTCTCCAACACCACCGTACAAAAGCATCAATTCATCGGCACTCAGCTTTCTTTATAGTCCAACTCTCACATCCATACATGACCATTGGAAAAACCATTGCCTTGACTAGACAGACCTTTGTTGGCAAAGTAATGTCTCTACTTTTTAATATGCTGTCTAGGTTGGTCATAACTCTCTTTCTAGGGAGTAAATATCTTTTAATTTCATGGCTGCAATCACCATCTGCAGTGATTTTGGAGCCCAGAAAAATAAAGTCAGCACTGTTTCCACTGTTTGCCCATCTATTTGCCATGAAGTGATGGGACCATATGCCATGATCTTAGTTTTCTGAATGTTGAACTTTAAGCCAACGTTTTTACTCTCCTCTTTCACTTTCATCAAGAGGCTCTTTAGCTCTTCTTCATGTTCTGCTATAAGAAAGAAAGAAAAGAAAGAAAGTGAAGTTGCTCAGTCGTGTCCGACTTTTTGCAACCCCATAGACTGTAGCCTACGAGGCTCCTCCGTTCATGGGATTTTCCAGGCAAGAGTACTGGAGTGGGTTGCCATTTCATTCTCCAGAGGATCTTCCTGACCCAGGGATTAAACCTGGGTCTCTGGCATTGTAGGCAGACGGTTTACCATCTGAGCTACCAGGGAAGCCTTGAATATTCTGCCATAAGGGTGGTGTCAACTGCATATCTGAGGTTACTGATATTTCTTCAGGCAATCTTGATTCCAGCTTGTGCTTCTTCCAGCCCAGCATTTCTCATGATCCAGCAATCCCACTGCTGGGCATACACACTGAGGAAACCAGAATTTAAAGACACACGTGTGCTCCAATGTTCTTTGCAGCACTATTTACAATAGCTAGGACATGGAAGCAACCTAGATGTCAATCAGCAGATGAATGGATAAGAAAGTTTTAGTATATACACAATGGAACATTACTTAGCTATCAAAAAGAACACATTTGAGTCAATTCTACTGAGGTGGATGAAACTGGAGCCTATTATACAGAATGAAGTGAGTCAGAAAGAGAAACACCAATACACTATATTAATGTATATATATGGAATTTACAAAGATGGTAATGATGACCCTATATGTGAGACCTTTGTAATTAGCCTCCAATTAAAATTAAGTAATTAATTAAAAAAATAAATAAGAGCTTAGGGGAGAGACTTCCTTTCATCCACAGCAGAACTGAACACCACTAGGTTCTAATGTTGAGAACATTGAGATGGCAGAGAAGCTGCAGGAAAAGTCATGTCCAGACCACCTTTCATTAGCCTAAATAATTCACCAAATGCCAGATTCCTATGATGAAGTGTAACTGAGGCACTCACATTCAGTTTTTATTTAGTACAGACAGTGTACCAGGTACAATGAGGTACAGCTGGATCCTAGTGGTATTAGTTATGCTAGTTAGAGAAGGAGGGCTTTCTGAGCTGTCAGGTACCACAGTTAACCCCAAAAGAGGTCAGAGGTACAGATATTATCTCTATATAGCTATATCTTGCTTTCATTTTCTCCCTCCCCTTCCTCCCATATTCTTCCTTCCTTTCCTTTACATAGGACCCAGGATCTCTGGTTATGTAAAGTAAAACTGCAGTTAATCTGAAAGATTCCTCTGTCTTCAACTGTGTAAGAGAGATTTAAGCAGAAATCCACACACCATCTACAGGACTCATATAAGTTCAAATACAAGACAAATACCTTCTAATTAAATATTTACAAAGAGAAAAACAGCCAAATATGAAAGATTAGACATTTAAATTAGGAAAATACCATGAATTACAATAAATATCTAATTTGTAATCTCTGATTTTTGAGGGAATGCTACATATGTATTTATTTCTGGAACAGGCAATAGAAAAATGAGAACATTCTGATGTAGCAAAAGTATGATGGAAGAAAGATACCACAGTAAAAAGACGGATTTTAGAACTTCTCCAGCAAGTCTAACAAAGTGTAGACAGAAAAGGTGATTTTTTAGGAACAGATATATCAACTTTGGGCTCTCCGGGTAGCTCAGCTAACAAAGAATCTGCCTGCAATGCAGGAGACCCCAGTTCAGTTCCTGGATTGGGAAGATGCCCTGGAGAAAGGATAGGCTACTCACTCTATTCTTGGGCTTCCCTGGTGGCTCAGGCAATAAAGAATCCACTTGCAATGAGAGAGACTTGGGTTTAATCCCTGAGTTAGAAAGATCCCCTGGAGGACAGCATGGCATCCCACTCCAGTATTCTTGCCTGGAGAATCCCCATAGACAGAAGAGCCTGGAGGGCTACATACAGTCCATGGTGTCACGAAGAATTGGACATGACTGACCAACTAAGCGCAGTACATATCAACTTACAACCAGAATTCCAGAAGGAAAAAAATAGATAGAACCAAAATAATAATTTTTTAAATTTATTTTTTATTGGATAATTGCTTTACAAAATTTTGTTTTCTGTCAAACCTCAACATTAATCAGCCATAAGTATACATATATCCCTTCCCTGTTGAACCTCCCTGCCATCTGCCACCCCATTCCACCCCTCTAGATTGATACAGAGCCCCTAAGAATAATTTTTATAAGTAATAAATCTTATTTGCAACCAGGACTGACTGTACTCTTCCAGTCAAATGAATTTATCATATATCAGAAAAATTCATGGAAATACCTATTTATGATTATTTATTAACAAAACATGGCAACTCACTCCAGTACTCTTGCCTTGAGAATCCCATGGATGGAGGAGCCTGGTAGGCTGCATTCCATGGGGTTGCAAAGAGTCGGACATGACTGAGCGACTTCACTTTCACGCATTGGAGAAGGAAATGGCAACCCACTCCAGTGTTCTTGCCTGGAGAATCCCAGGGATGGGGGAGCCTGGTGGGCTGCCATCTATGGGGTCGCACAGAGTCAGACACGACTGAAACGACTTAATAATAGTAGTAGTAGTATTAACAAAACAATTATTATATGTCTGCAGGAGGGCAGACGTTGTCAGACCTTAGTAGAATGGTTTCTGTGGCTTAAAATTCATGACCTTCCCACAGTCTAGTTAATTTTTTTACTTCATCAATAAGGTTCAATCAATTCAGCAATGTTTAATCACAAATATTTAAAAAAAATCAAAGGATATGAGACAAAGAGAAATCTTAGAAAGGTACTGTGTGCCCCCATTTCCCAAGCCTGCCTTTGAATAGAGACCTTACCACTGCAGAGGTTCTGTCCCTCGAGATGATGTGACTTAGAGTCACTGACTCATTCAGAACATTGACTCATTCAGAACTGGCTATCCTTCTCACCCTGAAAAGAACAAAAGAAAAGCATCACATCTCAGGTCATCATGCTGCCCACCAAGTCCTAGCTCTTTGCTTATAAGTATCATTCTCTACCCAAACTGGGCTCTTTGAGAAATGAGCTGAAATGAGATCAATTTCTCAGCTGATCAATGAGAAATGAGCTCTTTGATCCTAGAGCTGAAACAGGGAAAACTAAAAGATCAGCCTCTAGCAAATTATGGAATATCAAGTAAGTCTTCAAGGAATGAAGATGGAGTATCAAATGAATAAATTTGAAAGGGCTCCAACCAGCAAAATTAAGGACAATTTGAGCATCAAAATATTTTATCAGATTATTACCATTTAATAAAGTAGGACACCATGTGTCCTTATAATAAATGTAAAAATGAAAACTTTAATGAGGACACAGATATAGTTTTGAATTACTGTCTCATGAAACCTTTTCAATTTTTAAGGGGAAAATATTAACTTTTCTAGCACAGCCTCACAGCCCCCACTATGATCATGTAATCAAAGTGATCATCGTCAATAAGAGAACAAAGTAAATTGATAAGATTCAGTAAGATAGAGCATCAGGAGTTGTGATATGTAGTTTAGCATAGCACACAGTGAAGTAATATTTCCAAGTTTTATTGAAATATAATTTATATATAACATTGTATTAGTTTAGATGTGCAACATGATGATTTATGTTCATATTGCAAAATGATCACCACAGCAAATTTAGTTAACATTCATCCCCTCATATTTAATTTTTTTTCCCTTGTGATGAGAATTTTAAGATTTCCTCTCTTAGCAACTTTCAAAATACATGACACAGTATTGTCAACTATAATCACCATACTTTGGCCACCTCATGTGAAAAGTTGACTCATTGGAAAAGATTCTGATGCTGGGAGGGATTAAGAGCAGGAGGAGAAGGGGATGACAGAGGATAAGATGGCTGGATGGCATCACCGACTGGATGGACATGAGTCTGGGTGAATTCCGGGAGTTGGTGATGGACAGGGAGGCCTGGCGTGCTGCGATTCATGGGTTTGCAAAGAGTCGGACATGACTGAGTGACTGAACTGAACTGAACTGAATGTTTCAAAACTTGAAATATACTAGATTTTCAGTGAGACATAATATCTCTGTATTTCCTTTAATTACTCATTCATGTCAGTTCTCTGAAACCAGTGATGCAGGTTACTGAAACCAAGAGGGTACAATCCTGCAATGCTCGTTTGATCTTTCTGGGTCTAGAAAAAGGAAAGATTTTCAATGTTTTAATCTGGCTGAGGGCTCATGAGTTGCTGTTGGCCTGTACCCTTTAGGCTTTCTCATTTCCCCCAGGCAGAAGTTAGGTATCCAAGCAGCACAGTTCCTTTTGGACTAACGGCATTTTTTACTAAGTGACAGCCTTTATCATGGTCTTTTTCCAATGTAGTGGTCAGTGGGACTTGTGTGTCTCTCCTGAACAGAGTGTGAAGTGCTAAACTCTGCCCCTGTTTTCAGGGGAATTGACATCATGGATAGGGGCCAGATGGCAGTTCATGCTCACATCCATCTAACAAGCCCCATCCCTTGGCTCACGGTAGTTCACAAACGTTGTGTTGTGCTGACCATTGTTAAGGTTAGCCAAAAGGCTCACGCCCAAGAGAAGCTTACCACAGTATCCCTATCATTCTGCCTCAGGTCCTCATACAGCAAAGGCACTCTCTCTTTTCCATTTTGAATACCTTTCACCCCTATTTTTGATATACCAACCTTGTTACCTCTTCCCTTAATCAAAGCCCAACACCAAATGCGATGTCCTAATTCACACTCAAATTTGTCTTTCTCCCTTGCATATACATTTGAAGGGGAGCTTTTCAAGAATATCCCCCTGCACAAGGTGCAAAAAAGGGGAATCAATACAACAGAAGACTACATACATACTCTGACACCATTTTACCGATTGTAATGTAATTTTAAAAATTCTATGATTGTTGTTCAATATAGAGCTTTAGGGTCTTTAGCTACGAATAAGCCCATGAGGAAGTGGCCCCAGCTTGGTCAGTTATTCAAATAAAGTGTGGGTGGCACTGGGCATCCCCCTTTGTCCCTATGCTGCCACTCCAGGACTACAGGAAAATCATAGCTTTACATCTTACTACACATGTGAGTGTTCACAGAACTAAGTAACTTCAAAGTTCTGAATGGAATGTTTATTGTTATGGCTGTTTGGATGTCCCGTCTCAGACTCTTCCTCACAGCAGCTCTGGCAAACTGTGGGTGTGAGCCAGATGAAGGACCAGGCCTCCTCAAAGTCCCTTCTCAGGTAGTTATTTCACATGGAATGTCTAGAAACTAATGTGTTCTAGTTGGCATCATAACTGATGTCTATCCAATCTTTATGCCTATGGTCCTATTCATGACCTATCTGTTAAAGACGATAACTCACCTTAGGAAACTGTAGTCTTCAGGCAAAAGAGTCTCTAACTTGGCTGATGTTTCATTGATGATGTTCTGATATAAGTGAAAATCTTGCTTCCTTTCTGGAGATGATACCCAGTTTCCTGGGTTTTGGACAAGTCTCTGAGATTCCCACTCAGGTGCTCAATATCAAAAGTTGGAAGCTGAGATTTATATCTGGAGAACAGGAAAACAAATATAATCGCCCATGAGTAACCAATCTCCAATTTCACATGATTAATGAATTCTAATCAGCCATCTGTATAAAATATATCTGCCCTTGCCTGAGCCTCTTCTTCCTGCCCAAATTGATTTACTCCATCCACACCCTCTGCCCCTATTTCAGGAACCATTTCAATTACTCCTGCTGTTCCTCTTCTTCAGAAGAGGATGTTAGCTGTAGCTTCCCTATTTATAATACTCGGTGCAAACAAAGCATCTTCAAGGCTCATATTTTTGATCGCTAAAACTGGGATGAGAGGAGAATGGCATTATTGAAGTGGCAAAATCAGTTTTCTACCATATTGCGCACAAAGAAGACTGATTTTGATGAGTTCAGTTCAGCCGCTCAGTCATGTCCGACTCTTTGCAATCCCATGAATCACAGCATGCCAGGCCTCCCTGTCCATCACCAACTCCCGGAGTTCACCCAGACTCGTGTCCATCGAGTCGGTGATGCCATCTCATCATCTCATCTTCTGTCGTCCCCTTCTCCTCCTGCCCCCAATCCCTCCCAGCATCAGAGTCTTTTCCAATGAGTCAACTCTTTGTGTGAGGGGGCCAAACTATTGGAATTTCACCTTTAGCATCAGTCCTTCCAATGAAAAACCAGGACTGATCTCCTTTAGAATGGACTGGTTGGATCTCCTTGCAGTCCAAGGGACCCTCAAGAGTCTTCTCCAACACCACAGTTCAAAAGCATTAATTCTTTGGTGCTCAGCTTTCTTCACAGTCCAACTTTCAAATCCATACATGACCACTGGAAAAACCATAGCCTTGACTATATGAACCTTTTTTAGCAAAGTAATGTCTCTGCTTTTTAATATGCTATCTAGGTTGGTCATAACTTTTCTTCCAAGGAGTAAGCGTCTTTTAATTTTCTGGCTGCAGTCACCATCTGTAGTGATTTAGGAGCCAAAAAAATAAAGTCTGACTCTGTTTCCACTGTTTCCTCATCTATTTCCCATGAAGTGATGGGACCACATGCCATGATCTTAGTTTTCTGAATGTTGAGCTTTAAGCCAAATTTTTCACTCTCCTCTTTCACTTTCATCAAGAGGCTTTTTAGTTCCTCTCCACTTTCTGCCATAAAGGGTGTCATCTGCATATCTGAGGTTATTGATATTTCTCCTGGCAATCTTGATTCCAGCTTGTGCTTCTTCCAGCCCAGCATTTCTCATTATGTACTCTGCATAGAAGTTAAATAAGCAGGGTGACAGTATACAGCCCTATATTCCTTTTTCTATTTGGAACCAGTCTGTTGTTCCATGTCCAGTTCTAACTGTTGCTTCCTGACCTGCATACAGGTTTCTCAAGAAGCATGTCAGGTGGTCTGGTATTCCCATCTCTTTCAGAATTTTCCACAGTTTATTGTGATCCACACAGTCAAAGGCTTTGGCATAGTCAATAAGCAGAAATAGATGTTTTTCTGGAACTCTCTTGCTTTTCCCATGATCCAGTGGATGTTGGCAATTTCATCTCTGGTTCCTCTGCCTTTTCTAAAACCAGCTTGAACATCTGGAAGTTCACAGTTCACATATTGCTGAAGCCTGGCTTGGAGAATTTTGGGCATTACTTTACTAGTGTGTGAGATGAGTGCAATTGTGCAATAGTTTGAGCATTCTTTGGCATTGCCTTTCTTTGGGATTGGAATGAAAACTGACCTTTTCCAGTCCCATGGCAACTGCTGAGTTTTCCAAGTTTGCTGGCATATTGAGTACAGCATTTTCACAGCATCATCTTTCAGGATTTGAAATAGCTCACTGGAAATCCATCACCTCCACTAGCTTTGTTCGTAGTGATGCTTTCTAAGGCCCACTTGATTTCACATTCCAGGATGTCTGGCTCTAGGTGAGTGATCACAGTATCGTGATTATGTGGGTCGTGAAGATCTTTTTTGTACAGTTCTTCTGTGTATTCTTGCCACCTCTTCTTAATATGTTCTGCTTCTGTTAGGTCCATACCATTTCTGTCCTTTATCGAGCCCATCTTTGCATGAAATGTTCCCTTGGTATCTGGAATTTTCTTGAAGAGATCTCTAATCTTTCCCATCCTCTTGTTTTCCTCTATTTCTTTGAATTGATTGCTGAGGAAGGCTTTCTTATCTGTTCTGGCTATTCTATGGAACTCTGCATTCAAATGGGTATATTGCACCTTTTCTCCTTTGCTTTTCACTTCTCTTCTTTTCACAGCTATTTGTAAGGCCTTCTCAGACAGCCATTTTGCTTTTCTGCAGTTCTTTTGCTTGGGAATGTGTTGCTCCCTGTCTCCTGTTCAATGTCATGAACCTCTGCTCATAATTCATCAGGCACTCTATGAGATCTCATCCATTTCTCACTTCCACTGTAATATCATAAGGGAGTTGATTTAGGTCATACCTGAATGGTCTACTGGTTTTCCCCACTTTCCTCAATTTAAGTCTGAATTTGGCAATAAGGAGTTCATGATCTGAGCCACAGTAAGCTCCCAGTCTTGTTTTTGCTGACTGTATAGAGCTTCTCCATCTTTGGCTGCAAAGAATATAATCAATCTGATTTCAGTGTTGGCCATCTGGTGATGTCCATGTGTAGTGTCTTCTCTTGTGTTATTGGAAGGGGGTGTTTGCTATGACCAGTGCATTCTCTTGGCAAAATTCCTTTAGCCTTTGCCCTGCTTCATTCCGTATTCCAAGGCCAAATTTGCCTCTTACTCCAGATGTTTCTTAACTTCCTAATTTTTCATTCCAGTGCACTATAATGAAAAGGACATCTTTTTTGGGTATTAGTTCTAAAAGGTCTTGTAGGTCTTCATAGAACTGTTCAGCTTCAGCTCTTCTGCATTACTGGTCAGGGCCTAGACTTGGATTACCATGATATTGAATGGTTTGCCTTGGACAAGAACAGAGATCATACTATCATTTTGAGATTGCATCCAAGTACTGCATTTCAGATTCTTTTGTTGATTATGATGGCACTCCATTTCTTCAAAGGGATTCACAGTAGTAGATATAATGGTCATCTGAGTTAAATTCACCCATTCCAGTCCATTTTAGTTCGCTGATTCCTAGAATGTCGATGTCACTCTTGCCATCTCCTGTTTGACCGCTTGCAATTTGCCTTGATTCATGGACCTGACATTCCAGGTTCCTGTGCAATATTGCTCTTTACAGCATCAGACCTTGCTTCTATCTCAGTCACATCCACAATTGGGTGTTGTTTTTGCTTTGGCTCCATCCCTTCGTTCTTTCTGGAGTTGTTTCTCCACTGATCTCCTATAGCATATTGGGCACCTACCGACCAGTGGAGTTCATCTCTCAGTGTCCTATCTTTTTGCCTTTTCATATTGCTTATGGGGTTCTCAAGGCAAAAATACTGAAGTGGTTTGCCATGCCTTCTCCAGTGGACCACATTTTGTCAGAACTCTCCACCATGACCCATCCCTCTTGGGTGGCCCTACATGGCATGGCTTAGTTTCATTGAGTTAGATAAGTCTGTGGTACATGTCTCTAAGGTATTAAGAATCTATTCCCCTATTTTTTTTTCCTTCTAAAAGTTTTATAATTTCAGGTCTTACATTTAAATCTTTGATTCATTTTGAGTTAATTTTTGTGAGTTGTGTATAAGCACTCAGTTTTATTCTTTTGCAGGTGGATATATAGCTTTCCGAACATCATTTATTGATGAGGCTGTCATTTTATATTGAGTGATATCAGCACTCTCCCCTGCTTATATGCCAATACCATGCTTTTTAAATTATTATGGCTTTTAGTATAGTTTAAAATCAGGAAGCATGATGCCTCCAACTTTGTTGTTCCTTCTCAAGACTGATTTGGCTATTCAGTGTCTTTTGTAGTTCCATGAAAATTTTAGGATTGTTCTTTCCACTTCTCTTAGAAATGCTTAGGAATTTTTATTAAGGTTGTATTTAATCTGTAGATTGCTTTGCGTGGTGTGGACATTTTAACACTACTGATTCTTCCACTTTGTGAACATGGATTATTTTTCCATTTATTTGTGTCTTCTTCCACTTGTTTCATCACTCCTATAGTTTTAAGGGTTCAGGCTTTTCATTTCCTTTGTCAAATTTATTCCTAAATATTTTATTAGTATAAAAGGGATTGCTTTTTTAATATCTCTTTCAGAGAGTTTGCTGTTAGTGCATATAAATGTAACTGATTTCTGTATATCACCTTTGTATCCTGCAACTTTACTAAATTCACTTACTATTTATACTATTTGGAGTAGTTTGTAGGCTTTTCTATGTGTCAGATTATGTCATCTATAAACAGATAGTTTTGCTTCATGATTTCCAATATGGATACTTTTTACTACTTTTCTTTTATTACTTTTATGTAGCTTCCCATAAGTTTATCTATGCTGTATTTCCATTTTAATATATTTTAAGATATTTTTATTTTTCCTATTATTTCTTTGACCCATTGATTGTTCAGGAGCATGTTTAACCTTCATATATTTGTGAATTTTTCAGTTATTTTCCTGATATCAATTTCCACATACCATTGTGTTTGGAAAAGATCCACAGTATGATTAAAATCTTAAACTTGCTAAGACATGTTTTATGACTCATCTTGCAAAACATTTTATTGTATCATTTTCACTGCAGTATTATTAACAATATCCAAGATATGGAAACAACCTGAGTGTTCACTGGAAGATTCATGGATAAAGAAAATAACGCTATTTTTAAATGCTGGAAGAGAAGGTGAAGAAAAGTGAACCCTCCGACACTATTGGTGGGAATGTAAATTGGTGCAGCCATTGGGGAAAACAGTATGGTGGTTCCTTAAAGACTAAAAATAGAGTTACCGTATGATCCAGAAATCTCACTTCTGGGCATAAATCCAGAAAAGACAAAATCTCTAATTATAAAAGATGCATCCACCCCACTGTTCATAGCCTGGGTACTTTAGCAGACAGCTAATAGAAATGTAGTTATTAAGATGCTGATGTTGAGGGCTCAAAAAGAAGTGAGGACAACATACTTTAGAGAATACCTATACTATCATAACCAGACTGTTGATAGAAATACGTACATTAAAACACTGCTGGTGAGGGGACAGGAATAAATGACAAAAATATGTTATTGGAAACCTGAGGAATGGGCGTTCTCATTATAGAGTGACAGAATGCTTAGCTGAATTGTGTCCTGGAGTTATGTGAAAAGAAGAATTTGTAACCAATGAAATTGGATATTTAGTTGAGGAGATTTCCAAGTAAAGTGTTGAGGGTGTACACAAAGAAAGTCCAGGCCCAGATGACTTACTTGGTGAATTCTACCAAACATTTAAAGAAGAATTAATACAAATTTTCCACAAACTCCTCAAAACATACAACAAGAGATACTCTTTTCAAATTATTATTGAGACCAGTATTACTTTGATGGTAAAATCAGACAAAGATATTATAGGAAAAGAAAGCTACACATCAAAAAGTTTTTTTTTATTAATTTAACACAAAAATTCCCAAGAAAGTATGAGCAAACCAAATCCAGCAAGATAGAAAAATAATTACATAACAAGAATAAACAAGCTTTATTTCAGAAATGCAAGGTTGATTTGAAACTTAAATCAGTTAATACAACACACCATATAAATAGAATAAAATACAAAAGGAGATAATCATCTCAACAGACACACAAAAGCACTTGAAAAAAAGTCAAACACCCATTTGTGAGCTAAAAAAAAAAAAAAAAGGAACTAGGAATACAAGGAAAATTCCTCAACCTTGTAAATAGCATCTGCCAAAAACAAAACAAAGAAAAGCAAAACCCACAGATAACATCATATTAAATAAAGCCTGTTTTCCTTATAAATTCAGTAACAAAACACAGATATTCCTTCTACTTCTACTCAGCACCATGCTAGAGGTTCTAGTCTGATCAAGTAAACAATAAAATGAAATAAAAAACATGTAAATTGGAAAGAAAGAAGTAAACCTTTTTCTATTTGTAGATGGTATTGACAGAAAATCCAAAGGGCTCCACTAAAGCAAAATTAGAATTAAGTAAGTTCAGTAAAGCTGCATTACTTAACATAATTGAATCAAATCAATTTTAGTTGTATAAAACTGCAGTGAACTGTACTAAAAATAAGAAAATAATTTTATTTACAATAGCATCAAGAAATAGGATACTTAGGAATAGTTTTTTAAAGATGTACAAAGTTCTGAAAATCAGAACATATTATTGAAAGAAATGAAAAATATCTAAATGAATGGAAATACATATAATGTTTATTGATAGAAAGTATTAATATTGCTAGAATGGCAATGCTCCCTAATACAATCAATGGATTCTATGAATCTCAGAATCACGGTAGCTTTTTTGTAGATACTGACAAAACTACCCTAAAATGTATGTGGAAACTCATGGGATCCATAATACTCAAAGCAATCTGGAGAAGGAACAAAGTTGAAGGACTCATTCTTCTACATTTCTAAACTTACTACAAACTAAAGGAATTAACACACTGTAACTGACTTAAGGTGGGCATATGTATCAGTGGAACAGAATGAGTCCAGAAAAACACCCTCATGTTGATGGCCAACTGATTTTCAACAAGGATGCCAAAACAATAGGGAAAAATATCTTCAATAAATAGTGCTGGAACCACTAAGATATTCTTATGTACAAGAAAAAGTTGGACTTCTACCTCACAGTATACACCAAATTTAACTCTAAAGGGATGAAAGATCCAAATGTAAGAGCTAAAACACTATTAGAAAAACCAGAGGAGTAAATCATTCTGATTTTGGATTAGAAAGTGATCTCTTAAATATGACAGCTATAGTACAAGCAAATGATAACAAAAATTTTGTACTATACCAAAATTATAAACGTTTGTGCTTAGTGGACATCATCAAGAAAGTTAAAGACAACCTACAAAATGGGAGAAAATATTTGCAAATCTTATGTTTCATAATGGGATTTAAAAACTGTCACAGTTCAACAATAAAAATACAAGTATTCAACAACATAAGCAAAAAATGCATAAGAATTTGAAGAGAGAATTCTCCAAAGAAGATATACAAGTGGCCAATAACACATGAAAAGTTGCTCATGAACATTAGTTCAGGTTCAGTTCAGTTCAGTCACTAAGTTGTGTCCCACTCTTTGCGACCCCATGAATCGCAGCACGCCAGGCCTCCCTGTCCATCACCAACTCCCGGAGTTCACTCAAACTCAACATCCATCAAGTCATTTCATCTTCTGTTGTCCCCTTCTCCTCCTGCCCCCAGTCCCTCCCAGCATCAGAGTCTTTTCCAATGAGTCAACACTTCACATGAGGTGGCCAAAGTACTGGAGGTTCAGCTTTAGCATCATTCCTTCCAAACATTAGTTAGGATAATGCAAATCAAGACCACAATGAGATACAACTTCACACCCATTATAAAGGCTATAATCAAAAAAACAGACAATAAAAGTGCTGACAAGAATGCGGAGAAATGAGAATGCTCATATTTTGCTAACAGGAATGTAAAATGGACTAGCCACTCTGGAAAATATCCTATAGACACCTCCAAATTTAAACATATAGCTACTACATGACCCAATTAAACTTAAAAAAAAAAAAAGAAGAAGAAAGAAAAAAAGAAAGAATATAGCTCTTCAATTTGCATTTTCCTCTTTTCCTAGGATCCTTTCTTCACTTCTCTTTACGTCAACTCTCATTTCATAGCCTGATTATTTAGACTGCAACCTATTATTTAAAACTCACTTTTGTTTTCAGTAATAAATATTTTCCCAAAATACCTCTTTCTCTCACTACAACTGATAGTCATGTCTTACGTTAATGTTGTGATGTCTTGGTTTTTTTTTTAATGTATCAATACCTGAGAGTAAAACATATATTTGCCCCAAAACAAAGTAAGTAAATTCTTCAATACTTTTAATGTATTTATCATCACTATTAGAATCATCTTTTTAAACTTTGAGCTGTAAGCATGGGTTTGTAAATTTATTTCATAAATTTAATCCTGATGCAAGCTGAAGAAAATACAGAGAATAATAAGAACTTAATAAGTGCCAATTAGAAAATTTTGACTCCATATATATTTGTTCTGTTTGTTAGAATCATGGCACTAGAGATAGCACCCCAACCCTCATTTTTAAATAGTTTATCTGGTCTTTATGCAGGATAAAATGTTTTCATGTCCACCATAACATATCCCTCAACAGTGGAGGGGAAATGTTTATCTAGTCACTGTCAAATGATTCTGAGCCTAAAGATTTAATTCTATTTAAATAGATCAAGGCCACATAGGAATGTGTATAACAATTTACACTCAGTTCATTACTCTTGTATTAACTGGGGACTTCTTATAGTCCTGAGGTTCCTTTTTTTTTCCTTGAGAGATAGACTCTGTAAATAAAACCATAAATATTTCAACTGAGAACACTTTAAAAATAAAATATGGATGATGTTCGTTCACCATTTAATTTAATGCTTACCATTAAATGAAGAAAAACTAAACCTGAATTGAGGTTGATTCCTGTCTCTAACTATGTTAATATTTCTGTAACGTTAGATTTTGAAGACAAAAGGAGAAATCTTTCCAACCTGTCACAGTCTTGAGTATTTATATAATCTAGATTATGGCTTTTTGTAATATACAACCCAGGACACATTGGATGCAAACACCAGGGTCAACAGCCAACTGTCCACCTGGATTGGAATATTTGACTCAGGTACAATAATGTGTTTCTTAATTTAGTTGATGGAAAATAATATGAAGTTAGATAGTTTCAAAATATCATTTGTTACTGGAAAATATTTTTACTATAGATTAAAATACTACACTTGTAACTTCAAAAATTTTACATTTTATTTAATTTTAGTTTCTGATTGAGGCAGTAAACATAATTTAAATACAGTCATTTCTTTGGAGAAAAAAATGGTAACCCACTCCAGTATTCCTGCCTGGAAAATCCCATGGACAGAGAGTCCTGTCAGGCTACAGTTCATGGGGTTGCAAAGAGTTGGACATGACTAAGGGACTGAGCACATCCCTTAGCATCCATGGGGGATTGGTTTCAGGACCAGCCTGGCAGACACCAAAACCACAGGGTTCTCGAGTCCCAGAGCCCACCCTCTGAATATGTGGTTTGGTGTCCACAGATACAACCAACTATGGATCATAAACAGGGCATGGTCAGAGATTAGCTGAATCTGTGGATATAGAACCAAGAACTGTATGCTGAC
The DNA here is from genome assembly GCF_000754665.1 of Bison bison bison. Taxonomy (NCBI): domain Eukaryota; kingdom Metazoa; phylum Chordata; class Mammalia; order Artiodactyla; family Bovidae; genus Bison; species Bison bison. Next base: position 4,030,028 of record NW_011494956.1, read on the forward strand.
TATATAGTTACTCAAAAGAATCTGCTTATAAGCACACCCTAATAGTTCAGACAATGTCTCTTAAGGCCCAACTATGGTAAAACATTGTTTTTTGTAAATTTATCATCTGGTAAACTTATTTACAAATAAATACCTACTTTTTAAAACAGGAACCTGGATTTTGGTAATGTAAGTAAAAATGACTTAAGGACTCTTCAGTTCACCTAATGCTTAGATAATAGAAGCCTGGTTTACAAATGTAAAATATGAACACTAATATTAGAAAAATATCTATTCTCCACCAAATTTAATGATACAGAATTACTATCTTTGTGACATCAATTCTGATTTAATTTCCTGTAGTGCTGTCTCTGAATAATAAACCTTGGCATTTTACATTACTAATTACTGGCCAAATCTTATTTTTTAACTCTTTAAAAGTGAAACAGTATGCATGTTCCTTCTTAAAAAGGTTACTTACATTTTCAGTGCTTAATTGTAAATTTGTTGCAAACACTAATATAAATCTAATGTCATTTTTTAATATGGGCAAAAACTGCAATAAACTTTTTACTTTAAATTACAATACAGATATTTCTCTCTGAATTTCAAAAATATATTGAATAAAATTATTTAACATTTTTTGTGAACAATAATGTTGAGACATTAACAATAGAGCAAAGAGAATACACTTTATAGATTACCTGATAATATTTTGTCATTTCCTTTTTCTATGGTAAAAAAAATATTAAAACCACACTTAGACTCATATAAAGGTATGATATTTGACAGAAAAAAATTAGAACTGCTGATAATAAATCAATTACTTTAAATATCCTAAATGTAAGTATGAATGTATATAAGTATTGTTATGTGCTTTAAATTTAGTTTGATTAATCCAGTCCACATATGTTTATTTTCTACTGTAATAGATAAATCACTTATTCGTGTGTCAATGTTTTGATCTTCTGGAAGGTATGTACCAAATGCATTGATATATTAATTCTTAAATATGTAATTTGTTTTGCTGTAGATCTACTGATACCTATAAATTAAAGGTCTTCTTTTGTCTGAGGAAAACTAAACCTTGAAATATACGGAGATTGTATAGAAAATCTTGAGATGATACAAACATGAATATGATCATAGTCTTCTCATGGGAAGGGAGGCAGAAAGATATTGGCTCCAGATTATAACTGAAAATTCTAGTCTGCATTAGTCTTACAAAAAGCAGGTCCATTTCCTGAAAACATTCACCCATCCTGAATTCCTTAAGATAGGTATTTGAGAGAAGCAATGATTTCAAATTCTTCAGGAGTTCTGAAAAGAAACAGGATGCAAGTAAAGTAATGGGGAGTCCAATCCACTCCTTAGTCTGAGAAATTAAACCGTCCTTTAGAATTCAGCTGTTAACCTTTATCTCAACTTAGTACCAAGATACATTGCTAAGTATAAAAAGCAGTTACACAGTAGTGCATATTGTAGTTTGTGAGTGTGTGTGTGTGTGTGTGTGTATAAAATACATTTAGTCTTTGCATATGTTTAAGATTTCTCTAGGAGAATGCATATGAAATTGGAGAAAGGAGAAGGAATAGAATAAGCCTAGAAGGAAGAATTATTTTAAATGTTATGTTCTTTGCATTTTAAAATTTGTGCCATGCATATGTAATTTCTAATCATAAAAGGAAATGAAATTTAAAAGGAAGTCAGAAGTTTTTTTTCATAAATTATGAGTCATAGTCTATCTGTAAATATTAAATCAAAATGAATACATTCCAAATATGTTGGTACAATATGAAGACATAATTATGTTCATTTTTTATGAATTATGTTCATTTTTTAACAATTAGTGGGGAAATACTGTAACTAACAGTTTCAAAGGTCAATATTAAAACAAAATGTTAAATGTATATTAGAGCAACATATATTCATTATACATATATTCACTAAAGAACATTTAAAATTAAGAAAAGCAGAAGATAACCATCTATGCAAAACTACTGATAAAGCTATTCTGAAGCCTTTTAAAAAATATTCCTTTGATGAGGCTTTTTGAAATCACTCTTATTCATTGTCCATGAAATAAAAGATATTGAATATAGTTCCCTGTGCTGTACAGGAAGATCTTATTTTCCTGTTTTATGTATAGTAGTATAAATGTGTTAATTCCAAACTCCTAGTTTATCTCTCCCCACGTCCCTGCCCTGCTTTCGATTTAGGTAACCATAATTTCATTTTCTATGTCTTTGAATCTAGTTTTGTTTTGAAAATAAGTTCATTTGTATCATTTTTTAGATTTCACATATTCAGATATCCTATCAAGTGATATCATGTATTATTTGTGTTTATCTGAATAACTTCACTTAATATGATTATGTCTATCCATGTTACTGCAAATGGCATTTTATGGCTGAGTAGGATTTCTGTTGTATATACACACCACATCATCTTCATTCTGTCATCTACTGATATACATTTAGGTTTGCTTCCATGTTGTGGCTATTGTAAATAGTGCTGCTATGAACACCAAGATTCATGTATCTTTTCAAATAGAGTTTTCTCCAAATATATGTCCAGGAGTGGCATTGCAGGATGATATGGTGCTAGTTTTAGTTTTTTAAGGTGCTCTTAAAGTGGCTCTACCAATTTACATTTCCACCAACAATTTAGGAAGGGTCCCTTTTTTCCATACCCTCTCCATTAATCATTGTAGACTTTCTAATGATGGCTACTCTGACTAGTGTGAGATGATACTTCATTGTGGTTTTGATTTACATCTCTCTAATAATTAGTGATGCTGAGTTCTCTACAGATATATGCCCAGGAGTGGAACTGCAAGATCATATAGTAACTCTATTTTTAGCTTTGTAAGGAACCAACATAATGTCTTCATAGTGGCTCTACCAATTTACACCCTGACCAATAGTGTAAGAGGGTTTCTCTTTTCCACACCTTTTCCAGGATTTATCATTTGTAGATGTTTGAATGCTTGCCATTCTGACAGGTGTGAGATGACACCTCATTGTAGTTCTGTTTGCATTTCTCTAATAATTAGTGATATTGAACATCTTTTCATGTCTATTAGCTATCTGTATGTCTCTTTCAGAGAAATGATTATTTAGATCTTCACCCCCTTTTTTAACTGAGTTGTGTTCTTTTTGACATTTAGCTGTATAAGCCGTTCATATATTTTGGAAATTTAATCCCTTGTCAGTAGCATCCTTTGCAAATATTTTCTCCCAGTCCTTAGGTTGTCTTTCCATTTTGCTTATGGTTTCCTTAGCTGTGAAGAAGGCAGATCCAAAAAATTCTTGCTACAATTTGTCAAAGAGGGTTCGGCCTATGTTTTCCTCTAGGAGTTTTATAGTATCCAATCTTACATTTAGGTCTTCAATCTATTTTGAGTTTTTTTTTTGTATATGGTGTTAGAGAATATTTTAATTTCATTCCTTTACATATAGCTGTTCAGTTTTATCAATGTCATTTATTGAAAATACTGTCTTTTTTTCCACTGTATATTCTTACCTTCTTTGTTATAGATTAACTGACTGTCAGTTTATTTCTGGGCTTTCCATCCTGTTGCATTGATGTATATGTCTTTTTTGTGCTACACTGCTTTGAATACAATAGCTTTGCAGTATAGTTTGAAATCAGGGAGTTTGATTCCTCCAACTCCATTCTTCTTTCTCAAAATTGTTTTAGTTATTCTAGGTAATTTTTGTTTTCATACAAATTTTGAGATTTTATTTTTGTTCTAGTTTTGTGGAAAAATAAATGCCTTTGGTATTTGATAGGGATTGCACTGAGTCTGTAGTATAGTCATTTTAACAATATTGATTCTTCCAATACAAAACCACTGTATATATTTCCATCTGTTTGTGTCATCTTCATTCCCTTCATCAGCATCCTAGTTTTCAGACTACAGTTTTTTTGTCTCCTTAGGTAGGTGCATGCCTAGGTATTTTATTCTTTCTGATGCTACAATAAATGGGATAATTTCCTTAAATTCTCTGTCTGATCTTCTGTTGTTAGTATACAGAAATGCAAAAGATGTCTGTAAATAAATTTTGTATTCTGCAACTTCAACAAATTCATTGTGAGCTCTAATAATTTTCTGGTAGCTTTCTTAGAATTTTCCCTATGTTTTCTCATCATGTTTTCAGCAAACAGTGACAGTTTTACTTCTTCTTTTCCAGTTTGGATTCCTTTTATTTCTTATTCTTCTGTGGTTGTCATAGCTAGGACCTCATAAATATGTTGAATGAAAGTTATGAGAGTGCATTCTTGTCTTGTTCCTAATCTTAGAGGAAATGTTTTCACCTCTTCACCATTGATTACAGTGGTAGCTGTGGATTTGTCACATATGGCATTTATCCCGGATACTGAAAGGTTGTTGTTGAACAAAAAAAGACGACGGGATTCTTGGTCCCTGGAGGAGAAGAATTCCATCTGGGGCCAGAGATGAGGCTTGATCGCTCAGAGCTTTTGTGTAATAAAAGTTTTATTTTAAAAAAGTTTTATTAAAAGTAATAAAGTTTTATTAAAGTATAAAGGAAATAGAGAAAGCTTCTGACATAGGCATCAGAAGGGGGCAGAAAGAGTACCCCACTGCTAGTCTTTAGCTGGATGTTATATATTCACTAGCAGTCTGTAATGAAAGAAAAGAATGTCTTAAAACACAGAATGGCATCAGGCTCTTCACACATAAGATGCATTTTGGGATAATCTTGGCACAAAATGATTTATCCTGGGCAATAAAATGATTATCCTGAATCTTGAAGAAGGACAGATCACCATACAAATAGCTTCATTTACATAGATTAGGGGGACAATATCTGAGTATAATGTTCTGGTTTGTCAAGTAGGTTCTGAGCCAAGAGGCGGAACCGACTTGAAGACAGAGTTTGGGGTAAATGCATAGTACATCAGCATCAGTTCAGTTCAGTTCAGTCGCTCAGTCGTGTCCAACTCTTTGCGACCCCATGAATCGCAGCACGCCAGGCCTCCCTGTCTATCACCTACTCCCGGAGTTCACTCAGACTCACGTGCATCGAGTCAGTGATGCCATCCAGCCATCTCATCCTCTGTCATACCCTTCTCCTCCTGCCCCCAATCCCTCCCAGCATCAGAGTCTTTTCCAATGAGTCAACTCTTCGCATGAGGGGGCCAAAGTACTGGAGTTTCAGCTTTAGCACCACTCCTTCCAAAGAAATCCCAGAGCTGATCTTCAGAATGGACTGGTTGGATCTCCTTGCAGTCCAAGGGACTCTCAAGAGTCTTCTCCAACACCACAGTTCAAAAGCATCAATTCTTTGGCGCTCAGCCTTCTTCACAGTCCAACTCTCACATCCATACATGAC
>NW_011494956.1:4035466-4035672 GCF_000754665.1 Bison bison bison
CTGTGAAAGTGCTGCACTCAATATGCCAACAAATTTGAAAAACTCAGCAGTTGCCACAGGACTGGAAAATGTCAGTTTTCATTGCAATCCCAAAGAAAGGCAGTGGCAAAGAATGCTCAAACTACTGCACCATTGCACTCATCTCACATGCTAGTAAAGTAATGCTCAAAATTCTCCAAGCCAGGCTTCAGCAATATGTGAACCGT
>NW_011494956.1:4035772-4037504 GCF_000754665.1 Bison bison bison
AACTCCAGAAAGAATGAAGGGATGGAGACAAAGCAAAAACAATACCCAGCTGTGGATGCAACTGGTGATAGAAGCAAGGTCCGATGCTGTACAGAGCAATATTGCATAGGAACCTGGAATGTCAGGTCCATGAATCAAGGCAAATTGGAAGTGGTCAAACAAGACATGGCAAGAGTGAATGTCAACATTCTAGGAATCAGCAAACTGAAATGGACTGGAAAGGGTGAATTTAACTCAGATGACCATTATATCTACTACTGTGGGCAGGAATCCCTCAGAAGAAATGGAGTAGCCATCATGATCAACAAAAGAGTCTGAAATGCAGTACTTGGATACAATCTCAAAAACGACAGAATGATCTCTGTTCGTTTTGAAGGCAAACCACTCAATACCACAGTAATCCAAGTCTATGCCCCAACCAGTAATGCTGAAGAAGCTAAAGTTGAACGGTTGTATGAAGACCTACAAGACCTTTTAGAACTAACACCCAAAAAAGATGTCCTTTAATTATAGTGGACTGGAATGCAAAAGTAGGAAGTCAAGAAACACCTGGAGTAACAGGAAAACTTGGCCTTGGAATATGGAATGAAGCAGGGCAAAGACTAATAGAGTTTTGCCAAGAAAATGCACTCGTCATAGCGAACAACCCTCTTCCAATAACACAAGAGAAGACTCTACACATGGACATCACCAGATGGTCAACACTGAAACCAGATTGATTATATGCTTTGCAGCCAAAGATGTAGAAGCTTTATACAGTCAAGAAAAACAAGACCAGGAGCTGACTGTGGCTCAGATCATGAACTCCTTATTACCAAATTCAGACTTAAATTGAAGAAAGTGGGAAAACCACTAGACCATTAAGGTATGACCTAAATCAAATCCCTTATATTATACAGTGGAAGTGAGGAATAGATTTAAGGGACTAGAACTGATAGATAGATTGCCTGATGAACTATGGATGGAGGTTCGTGACATTGTACAGGAGACAGGGATCAAGACCATCCCCATGGAAAAGAAATGCAAAAAATCAAAATGGCTGTCTTGGGAGGCCTTACAAATAGCTGTGAAAAGAAGAGAAGTGAAAAGCAAAGGAGAAAAGGAAAGATATAAATATCTGAATGCAGAGTTCCAAAGAATAGCAAGAAGAGATAAGAAAGCCTTCCTCAGTGATCAATGCAAATAAAAAGAGGAAAACAACAGAATGGGAAAGACTAGAGATCTCTTCAGGAAAATTAGAGATACCAAGGGAACATTTCATGCCAAGATGGGCTCGATAAAGGACAGAAATGGTAGGGACCTAACAGAAGCAGACGATATTAAGAGGTGGCAAGAACACACAGAACTGTACAAAAAAGATCTTCACAACCCAGGTAATGACGATGGTGTGATCACTCACCTAGAGCCAGACATCCTGGAATGAGGGCCTTAGAAAGCATCACTATGAACAAAGCTAGTGGAAGTGATGGAATTCCAGTTGAGCTACTTCAAATCCTGAAAGATGATGCTGTGAAAGTGCTGCACTCAATATGCCAACAAATTTGAAAAACTCAGCAGTTGCCACAGGACTGGAAAAGGTCAGTTTTCATTGCAATCCCAAAGAAAGGCAGTGCCAAAGAATGCTCAAACTACTGCACCATTGCACTCATCTCACATGCTAGTAAAGTAATGCTCAAAATTCTCCAAGCCAGGCTTCAGCAATATGTGAACCGTGAACTTCCTGATGTTCAAG
>NW_011494956.1:4037604-4038280 GCF_000754665.1 Bison bison bison
TCTCACATCCATACATGACCACTGGAAAAACCATAGCCTTGACTAGACAGACCTTTGTTGGCAAAGTAATGTCTCTGCTTTAGCAGAGCTATCCCACTTTGAAGGTCAGGAAGGGTGGCAGTGAGGAGATACCCCTCATACAAGGTAAGGCGCAGTGGCTGCGCTTTGCTGGAGCAGCTGTGAAGAGATACCCCACGCCCAAGGTAAGAGAAATCTAAGTAAGATGGTAGGTGTTGCAAGAGGGCATCAGAGGGTAGACACACTGAAACCATACTCACATAAAACTAGTCAATCTAATCACACTAGGACCATAGCATTGTCTAACTGAATGAAACTAAGCCATGGCCGTGGGGCAACCCAAGATGGGCGGGTCATGGTGGAGAGATCTGACAGAATGTGGTCCACTGGAGAAGAGAATGGCAAACCACTTCAGTATTCTTGCCTTGAGAACCCCATGAATAGTATGAAATGGCAAAATGATAGGATACTGAAAGAGGAACTCCCCAGGTCAGTAGGTGCCCAACGTGCTAGTGGAGATCAGTGGAGAAATAACTCCAGAAAGAATGAAGGGATGGAGACAAAGCAAAAACAATACCCAGCTGTGGATGCAACTGGTGATAGAAGCAAGGTCCGATGCTGTACAGAGCAATATTGCATAGGAACCTGGAATGTCAGG
>NW_011494956.1:4038380-4044406 GCF_000754665.1 Bison bison bison
ATGCTGTGAAAGTGCTGCACTCAATATGCCAACAAATTTGAAAAACTCAGCAGTTGCCACAGGACTGGAAAAGGTCAGTTTTCATTGCAATCCCAAAGAAAGGCAGTGCCAAAGAATGCTCAAACTACTGCACCATTGCACTCATCTCACATGCTAGTAAAGTAATGCTCAAAATTCTCCAAGCCAGGCTTCAGCAATATGTGAACCGTGAACTTCCTGATGTTCAAGCTGGTTTTAGAAAAGGCAGGGGAACCAGAGATCAAACTGCCAACATCCGCTGGATCATGGAAAAAGCAAGAGAGTTCCAGAAAAACATGTATTTCTGCTTTATTGACTATGCCAAAGCCTTTGACTGTGTGGATCACAATAAACTGTGGAAAATTCTGAAAGAGATGGGAATACCAGACCACCCGACCTGCCTCTTGAGAAATCTGTATGGAGGTCAGGAAGCAACAGTTAGAACTGGACATGGAACAACAGCCTGGTTCCAAATAGGAAAAGGAGCAAGTCAAGGCTGTCTATTGTCACCCTGCTTATTTAACTTATATGCAGAGTACATCATGAGACACGCTGGAATGGAAGAAACACAAACTGGAATCAAGATTGCCAGGAGAAATATCAATAACCTCAGATATGCAGGTGACACCACCCTTATGGCAGAAAGTGAAGAGGAACTCAAAAGCCTCTTGTTGAAAGTGAAAGTGGCGAGTGAAAAAGTCGGCTTAAAGCTCTACATTCAGAAAACGAAGATCATGGCATCTAGTCCCATAATTTCATGGGAAATAGACGGGGAAACAGTGGAAACAGTGTCAGACTTTATTTTTCTGGGCTCCAAAATCACTGCAGATGGTGACTGCAGCCATGAAATTAAAAGACGCTTACTCCTTGGAAGGAAAGTTATGACCAACCTAGATAGCATATTCAAAAGCAGAGAGGTTCGTCTAGTCAAGGATATGGTTTTTCCAGTGATCATGTATGGATGTGAGAATTGGACTGTGAAGAAGGCTGAGTGCCAAAGAATTGGTGCTTTTGAACTGTGGTGTTGGAGAAGACTCTTGAGAGTCCTTTGAACTGTCAGGAGATCCAACCAGTCCATTCTGAAGGAGATCGGCCCTGGGATTTCTTTGGAAGGACTGATGCTAAAGCTGAAACTCCAGTACTTTGGCCCCTTCATGGGAAGAGTTGACTCATTGGAAAAGACTGATGCTGGGAGGGTTTGGGGGCAGAGGAGAAGGGGACGACAGAGTATGAGATGGCTGGATTGCATCACTGACTCAATGGATGTGAGTCTGAGTGAACTCTGGGAGTAGGTGATGGACAGGGAGGCCTGGCGTGCTGCGATTCATGGGGTCGCAAAGAGTCGGACACGACTGAGTGACTGAACTGAACTGTACTGAAGATAAACATTTCCATAAGAGAAATACATTGGTTATCTCTAGATTTGAGAATAGTTAACTTCAGGTGAAATCAGGTGTCATTATGACAACACAGTATTTTAAGAGAAACCTCCTTTTAAATTTGTATAGAGAAGGAAAAAATATTGCTAGTTTGTTTCCTCTTGCTGCATAAGAGAAATAAAAATGTCTGACACTTGCAGGCTATTTCCTCCGTTTGGAGACCCCTGGCCTTCCTGCCTGTTACCCTCTCAATACCCAGTTTATATCTCTGGATCAGGAAGATCCCTGGAGAAGGGAATAGCTACCCACTCCAGTATTCTTTCCCTGTGAATTCCATGAACAGAGGATCCTAGCAGGCTACAGTCCATAGGTCACAAAGAGTTGGACATCACTTAGCAACTAACACTTTCATTTTCATATTCCCTTTATTCCCACTTTCTGAAAAATGTTTATAATAAATGGATATTTAATTTTATTAAAAGCATTTTCTGCCTCTATTGAGATGATGGTGTGAGTTTTATTTTTCAACTTATTAATGTGGTGTATCACACTTAACGAGCTGCAGATATTGAACAATCATTGCAAACTTGGGGTAAAATCCACATGTTTATGGTGTATGATCCTCTTAATGTATTGTTGCAATCAGTTTGCTAGTATTTTATTGATGATTTTGCATCTATATTCATCAGTGATACCTGTAATTTTGTGTGTGTGTGTGCGATATCTTTGGTATCAGGGTGATTGTGGCCTTTTAGAGTGGTTTCAAAAGTGTTCGTTTCTCTGCAGTTTTTTTGAATTAATTTCAGAATTAGTTAAATCTTCTCTAAATGTTTGGTATAATTCACCTGTGAAGCCATCTGGTCTTGAATTTTGTTTGTTGGGAGTTTTTAAATTACTGATTCAATATTTTCTATTCCTTCTTGGTTCAGTCTGAGATTGTATCTTTCTCAGAATTTGTTCATTTCTCCTACAGTATCTGTTTTATTGGCATATAGTTACTTATACTAGTCTTTTCTAATCCTTTGTATTTCGGTGGTTTAGGCTGTAACTTCTTATTCATTTCTGATTTTACTGATTTGGGCCTTTTTTTTTTGATGAGTCTGGTTAAAGGCGTACCAATTTTATCTTTTTTAAGAACCAGCTTTTAGTTTCAGTGATTTTTTTCTGTTGCCCTTCAATTTCTTCTATTTCTGCTTTTATATTTATGATTCCTTTTCTTAAACTAACTTTGGGTTTTGTTTGTTATTCTTTCTCTAGTTGCTTTAGGCATAACGTTAGGTTGTTTATTTGAGATTTTTCTCATTTCCTTAGGTAAGATTTTAAAGTTATAAACTGGTCTTTCAGAAATACTTTTGTTGCATCCCATAGATTTGGATTGTTGTGTTTTCATTTATTGCTAGGTATTTTTTAAATTTCCTCTTTGATTTCTTCAATAATCCATTGAATGTTTAGTAGTATATCATTTAGCCTCCATGGGTTTGTCTTTTTTGCCCCCCCCCCCCCCCTTTTTTTTTTCTTTTTCTCTTGTAGTTGATTTCTAGCCTCATATTGTTGTGGAAGGAAAAGATGCTTCATATGATTTCAATTTTCTTGAATTTATGAAGCCTTGCTTTGTGGCCCATCTTGTGATTTACCCCGGATAATGCTCCACGTGCACTTGAAAAGAATGTGTATTCTGCTGCTTTTGGCAGCAGAATGCTGAAATGCTCAATTAAATCTGTCTGGTCTAGTGTGTCATTTAAGGCCTCTGTTTTTTACTGATTTTTCTATCTGGATGATCTGTTCATTGATGTAAGTGGGATGCTAAAGTTCCCCAAATTATTATTTTGTAACTGTTCATTTCTCCTTTTATGTCTGTTAATATTTGCCTTATATATTGAGGTACTTCTATGTTGGGTGCATGCATATTTACAATATTTTCTTCTTGAATTGATCCCTTGATTATTATGTATCATCCTTCTTTGTCTCTTCTAACAGTGTTTAAAGTCTATTTTGTCTGATATAAGTATTGATTGCTATTTCAGAATTCTTTTGATTTCTATTTCTGTGGACTACTTTTTTCCATCCCCTCACTTTCAATCTGTATGTGTCTCTACATCTGAAAGGAGTCATTTTTAGGTAGAAAATGTATGAGTCCTCCTGGTTTTGTATCCATTCAGCCAGTCTAGGTTTTTTGTTGGAGCATTCAGTCCACTTACACTTAAGGTAATCATTGATGAATATGTTCCTAATGACATTCTTTCAATTGTCTTGGATTTGTAGATCTTTTTCTTCATTTTCTCTTTTGTTCTCTTGTGCTTTGATGACTATCTTTAGTATTGTGTTTGGAGTTTCTTTTTCTTTTCTGAGTGTATATCTATTAAAGGTTATTGTTTTGCAGTTACCATAGTGTAACCCAGCATTTTAAATAGTTACCCAATAATTCTCAGGAAGGGATAATACATATTACCTTTTGTTGTTAAATATTTACTTTGCTTCCATTTTATTTTTTCTAAGTTGTGTAGTAGTGAATATTTAGTACAGAGAGCATTTTTTAAAATTTTAGAAATTTTTGTGTGATCATAGGAGTAAGATTATTAGGACGAAGATAATATTTCCATTTTCTTGCAAAAAATAAAAAAAGGTGAATTCATTATCTTATGTGGACAATATATGAGAGTGCTCACTGTCTCCCCTAATTTAAGTGAAATATTTTTGCTTGGTTTCTATTAGCCAGATTGAAGACTAATAAAGCCATTTTCATGACCTATAGGAAGGAAAACTGGAAAGGAGCAATTTTTTTAAAGTAACTCAAAACCTATCAGATCAGATCAAAACCCTATAGTTACAGGTTAATTTCTCTGAACTTCAAAAATGAAATGCTGTGCATGGAATTTTAGCATAAAAGGAACCAGAGAACAGCTACCGTCTCTTTTATTTTTCTATATGGGGAAACAAAACCAAGGGGCTTCTTACTCAACATTATGCAACTTATTTGTATTTGAACATAATTTGATGTGCAGTTTATACAAATCATATCAGTATTATTCATAATCATCATTTTATTTCATTCTTTAGTATTCAGTCCTTTTGAAACTAATAAAACATATGATGTCATGAATAATCAAGGACAAAGACTTTACTTTGCAGAAGAGAAAAGTAATTGTTTCATCAGACACCTCTGTGGACCTTCAAGGCCTTTTACCATGACAATTTATGATAATGTAGGATGTGATGTCATTACTCTGCATAAAGCTCTAAGATGGAGCTGTTGCTGGAGTAACTGCTGCCTACAAAAGGTCAGTAAATATTATTTCTACAATGTGATTCTAATGTATTTGAGTTCCTTCAAAAAAGCCTCAACACTGGGCAGTATGTTAAAATTAAGAATAGTCTGGGATGAAATATGTCAGAGAGAGAATTAAATAATATCTCATACTTTCAGAATAAGACCCATGTATAACATTGTAAATATTTTTCTGGCAATGAAAGTTAAAAGAAATTTAGATTTTTAGAAGTTTTCTATTGTAAAATATCATTATGAGTTTTTTCCGAACTTTAAACATCTTATTTTCTATTGGAGTATAGCCGATAAACAATGTTATGGTAGTTTAAGGTAAACAGTGAAGGGACTCAGCCATTTATGTACATGTATATATTCTCCCCTAAACCTCTTTCCCATCCAGGCTAGCATATAACATTGAGCAGAATTTCATGTGCTATGCAATAGACCCATTTTGGTTACCCATTTAAAATATAGCAGTGTGCAAAACATCTATTTCTGCTTTATTGACTATGCAAAAGCCTTTGACTGCATGGATCACAATAAACTGTGGAAAATTCCAAAAGAGATAGGAATACCAGACCACCTGACCTGCCTCTTGAGAAACCTATATGCAGGTCAGGAAGCAACAGTTAGAACTGGACATGGAACAACAGACTAGTTCCAAATAGGAAAAGGAGTACGTCAAGGCTGTATACTGTCACCCTGCTTATTTAACTTATATGCAGAATACATCATGAGAAACGCTGTGGAAGAAACACAAGCTGGAATCAAGATTGCCGGGAGAAATATCAATAACCTCAGATATGCAGATGACACCACTCTTATGGCAGAAAGTGAAAAGGAACTACAAAGCCTCTTGATGAAAGTGAAAGTGGAAAGTGAAAAAGTTGGCTTAAAGCTCAACATTCAGACAACTAAGATCATGACATCTGGTCATATTTCCTTCATGAGAAATAGATGGGGAAACAGTGGAAACAGTGTCAGACTTTATTTTTTTGGGCTCCAAAATCACTGCAGATGGTGACTGCAGCCATGAAATTAAAAGACGCTTACTCCTTGGAAGGAAAGTTATGACCAACCTAGATAGCATATTCAAAAGCAGAGACATTACTTTGCCAACAAAGGTCTGTCTAGTCAAGGCTATGGGTTTTCCTGTGGTCATGTATGGATGTGAGAGTTGGACTGTGAAGAAGGCTGAGCGCCAAAGAATTGATGCTTTTGAACTGTGATGTTGGAGAAGACTCTTGAGAGCCCCTTGGACTGCAAGGAGATCCAACCAGTCCATTCTGAAGGAGATCAGCCCTGGGATTTCTTTGGAAGGAATGATACTAAAGCTGAAACTCCAGTACTTTGGCCCCCTCATG
>NW_011494956.1:4044506-4045691 GCF_000754665.1 Bison bison bison
TGAAGTCGCTCAGTCATGTCCGACTCTTTGCGACCCCATGGACTGTAGCCTACCAGGCTCCTCCGTCCACGGGTTTCTCCAGGCAAGAGTATTGGAGTGGGTTGCCATTTCCTTCTCCAGGAGATCTCCCCGACCCAGGGATTGAACCTGGGTCTCCCGCATTCCAGGCAGATGCTTTAACCGCTGAACCACCAGGGAGGTTCGAGCTACAAGGAAGATACAATTAAAAATATATTCAAATTAAATATTTCATCTGTGTTGCTCACATATAGAAAAACAATTGAGCCTTGATTATTGATCCCTTACCCTTTGACAGCCAAAAATCACTTATGAATTTTATCAGGAATTTATATATTCCTTAAGGTTTTCTCCAACTACATAATAAGAAAATAAAGTTTTACTTCTGCTTTTCTTATCTGTATGCTTTTTACTTATATGTGTATATATATAAGTGTCACATTTAATTATTGTCAACTTTCTAGATCAGAATACTAATATTGAACATATGTAAGAATGGATAGTCTTGCCTTTTGTACTGATTTTTAAGATCTAATCTTTATCATTAAGAATGACATTCTTCTGTAGTTTTTTTTACATATAAAAAACTTTGTTTCATATACTTTCTTAGGTTGAAGAAGCTCCCATTTATTCCTAGTTTTATGAGTTTATATCATAAATAAATTTTGTATTTTGTCAAATATTTTTCCATATCTACTCATTTGATTACATGACTTTTCTCTTTTAATCTGTGACTATGTAAACTGCATCAAATGATCTTTTTAAATGTTAAATCAACTTGACATTCTTGAGGTAAATTCCACTTGTACACATTTGTTATTCTTTTTATGTATTTCTGGATTCACTTTGCTAATAGTTTGTGTTTATGTATATGATGTATATATCTGTATTATTCCTTTAAGTTTTTGTGTGGCTTCTGAATCAGGATAATGTGGGTTTCATAAGGAAAGTTGGAACTATTCCTTATTCTTTTCTGAAAGAGCTTGTGTAGGATTTGTATTATTATCTTATTTAAATATTTTATTATATTCTTTCAGTTCAGTTCAGTTGTTCAGTCGTGTCCGACTCTTTGCAACACTATGAACCGCAGCACACCAGGCCCCCCTGTCCATCACCAACTCCCGGAGTTCACTGAGACTCACGTCCATCGAGTCAGTGATGCCATCC
>NW_011494956.1:4045791-4048662 GCF_000754665.1 Bison bison bison
AGTTGGTGATGGACAGGGAGGCCTGGCATGCTGCGATTCATGGGGTCGCAAAGAGTCGGACACGACTGAGTGACTGAACTGAACTGAATGTGTATATGTGGAGAAGGAAATGGCAAGCCACTCCAGTATTCTTGCCTAGAGAATTTCCTGGACAGAAGAGCCTGGTGGGCTGCTGTCCATAGGGTTGCACAGAGTTGGACATGACTGAAGCGATTTAGCATGCATGTATGCATTGGAGGAGGAAACGGCAACCCACTCCAGTATTCTTGCCTTGAAAATCCCAGGGACAGAGGAGCCTGGTGGGCTGCTGTTTGTGGGGTCACACAGAGTCGGACACGACTGAAGCAACTTAATAGCAGCAGCAGCAGCAGTGTGTACATGATCTTCCCAAAATACTAACTATCCCTTCCCCCTGGCAACCATAAGTTGTTTTCTAAGTCTATGAGTCTCTTTCTGTTTTGTAAGTTCATTTATATCATTTCTTTTTAGATTCCACATATAAGGAGTGTCATAAGATTTTTCTCTTTCTCTGACTTCACTCAATATGACACTCTCTAGGACCATCCATGTTACTGCAAATGGCATTATTTCATTCTTTTTAATGCCTGAGCAATATTCCATTGTATATATGTACCACATCTTCTTTATCCATTCCTCTGTCTATGGGCATTTAGGTTGCTTCCATGTCTTGGCTATTGTAAAGAGTGCTACAATGAACACTGGGGTATATGTATCCTTTTGGATAATGTTTATCTCCAGATGTATGCCCAGGAGTGGAACTGAAAGGTCATAGGGTAGCTGTTTTTAGTTTGCTAAGGAACCTCTATACTACTCTCAATATTGCATTTCCCTGTGTGTATTTATTAGCTACTGAATATCTTTATATAGTATTTAAATCTTTTGCCCTTCCTAAAACAAGCCAATTCATCTTACTGAGTTATAAGCATTCTTTAGATAGTCTGAATACAAGCCTTTTCTCAGATATGTGTATTGCCAATATTGTGCCCAGGATTATGGCTTGGCTTTTCATTCTATCATCCTTGGAAAAAAGGAGGGTTTCAATTTTGATAAAATCTAATTTATCATGTATATTCTTTTATGGTCCATGCCTTAAAGAACTTACCTAAAAAAAATTTGCCTATCACAAAATAGCAAAGACTTCCTTATATTTCTTCCAGAAATTATATATTTAGGTCTAGTTTCATTTGAAGTTAATTTTTTGTACCTGTGAGGGAAGAGCTGAGATTTTTTTTTTAATTTAATGTCCAGTTGTTTGAACACCATGTTTTGAAAAAAGACTACCCTTACCATAGAATTGTCTTTTATATCTTTGAAAATAAATTGTCGATATATGCGTGTACCTATTTCTGAAATCTGCTGTCTTCCACTGTTCCACTGATTTGTTGTTGTTGTTGTTGTTTAGTTACTAAGTTGTGTTCAATTCTTTGTGACCCCATGGACTGCCGCGTGCTAGGCTTCCCTGTCCTTCACTATCTCCCAGGGTTTACTGGTGGCTCAGATGGTAAAGCATCTGCCAGAAGACCCAGGTTCAACACCTGGATTGGGAAGATCTCCTGGAGAAGGAAATGGCAACCCACTCCAGTACTCTTGCCCGGAAAATCCCATGGACAGAGAAGCCTAGTAGGCTACAGTCCATGGGTTTGCAAAGAGTCGGACAAGACTGAGCAACTTCACTTTCACTTATACATATAGGTATATATAGATATGTACCCTTATGTCAATACTACATTGTACTGAGTACCTAGCTTTAAAGTCTTAACACTAGCAAGTATGAGCATTCTAATTTTGGTTTGCCTTTTTTTTAATTGTTTGATTCTGTTAAGTACTTTTATTTTCATATAAGTTTCAAAAGAATATTTTATTATTTTATATTACTTGAAACTTCATGCCAAGATAGTGATTTGGATGGCATTGAATCTATTTGTTAATTTTGGGAAATAGTGGTTTATTTAGCTCCCCAGGTGGGCTCAGTGGTAAAGAATGAAGGAGGTACAGGAGGCACGGCTTCAATCCCTGGGTCAGTGCAACCCACTCCAGTATTCTTGCCTGGAACATTCCATGGACAGAAGAGCCTGGAGGGGTACAGTCCATAGGGTCACAAAGAGTTGGACAAAACTGAGCCACTGAGCATGACTTCTTTTACTTATTTATTTATTTTTATTTTTTGGTTGTGCTGGATCTTAGTTGCTGTGTGTGGGCTTTCTCTAGCTGCGTAGAGCAAGGGCTGCTCTTTAGTTGTGGTGCATGGGCATCTCATTGCAGTGGCTTCTCTTGTTGCATAGCACAGGCTCTGGACTCATGGGTTTCAGTAGTTGCAGCATGCGGGCTCTGTAGTTGTGGCACACGGGCTTAGTTGCTCCACAGCATGTGGAATCTTCCTGGATGAGAGACTGAACCAGTCTCCCCTACATTGGCAGGCAGATTCTTATCCACCATGCCAACAGGGAAGTTCAGGAAGTGATTTTTTTTACTAATAAAATATCTTTGCTTCATGACTATGGTATATTTCTCCTTAGATTTAGGTCTTCTTTAATAACTCCTGGTAGTTATTTTCAGTGCATAGTCTTATAAATATCCTATTAGGGCCAAATGAAAGTATTTCATGTTTTTAGATACAATTAAGTGAAAGTGAAAGTCGCTCAGTCGTGTCCAACTCTTTGCGAGCCCATGGACAATAAAGCCAATGGAATTCTCCAGGACAGAACACTGGAGTGGGTAGCCTTTCCCTTCTCCAGGAGATCTTCCCAACCTAGGGATCGAACCCAGGTCTCCCACACTGCAGGCAGATTTTTTACCAGCTGAGCTACAAGGAAGTGAAAGGCTACCCACTCCAGTGTTCTGTCCTGGAGA
>NW_011494956.1:4049470-4050731 GCF_000754665.1 Bison bison bison
TGTCTGACTCTTAGCGACCCCATGGACTGCAGCCTACCAGGCTCCTCCATCCATAGGATTTTCTGGGCAACAGTACTGGAGTGGGGTGCCATTGCCTTCTCCCATAGATATATGTTTTACTATATCTACTTGTATTTTGAGATGTGAGGCCATAATTTTTCCATCTACTTTGATAAAGAATTTCACGGCGGTTTTGTTTGGTTTAGCAATCATACTTACTGTGTCCTTTCTATGAGAATTTTGAGAAGATTCACACACTACATCACCACTACCACCATCTTCACTTAAGGTCTTCATTTATTTTTTGAAAGAATAATAAATACATATGTATATATAAAAAGGAGGAAGTTAAAGAGGAAGAAGAAAGAGAAGGTGGGAGAAAGAAAGAAAGTTAGCAGAAGTATATTCAGAAAAAATAATGTCTATCAAACTCTCAGTTACCATGTCTGCTTTATTCTCTTCAGAAGCAGCTTCTATTATGAGTTAAAGAATTATTCTGTGAATATTTGTAGAATAGATGCATCAGTTCAGTTCATTTCAGTCTCCCAGTCTGTCCAACTCTTTGCAACCCCATGAATCACAGCTCTCCAGGCCTGCCTGTCCATCACCAACTGCCAGAGTTCCCTCAAACTCATATACATCGAGTCAGTGATGCCATCCAGCCATCTCATCCTCTGTCGTCCCCTTCTCCTCCTGCCCACAATCCCTCCCAGCATCACAGTCTTTCCCAATGAGTCAACTGTTCGCATCAGGTGGCCAAAGTATTGCAGTTTCAGCTTCAGCATCAGTCCTTCCAATGAACACCCAGGACTGACTCCTTTAGGATGAACTGGTTGGATCTCCTTGAAGTCCAAGGGACTCTCAAGAGTCTTCTCCAACACCACAGTTCAAAAGCATCAGTTCTTCAGTGCTTGGCTTTCTTTATAGTCCAACTCTCACATCCCCATACATGACCACTGGAAAAACCATAGCCTTGACTAGACAGACCTTTGTTGGCAAAGTAACATCTCTGCTTTTGAATATGCTATCTAGGTTGGACGTAACTTTCCTTCCAAGAAGTAAGCGTCTTTTAATTTCATGGCTGCAGTCACCAACTGCAGTGATTTTGGAGCCCCCAAAAATAAAGTCTGACACTGTTTCCACATCTATTTCCCATGAAGTGATGGGACCAGATGCCATGATCTTCGTTTATGAATGTTGAGTTTGAGCCTAACTTTTTCACTCTCCAGTTTCACTTTCATCAAGAGTCTTTTTAGTTCCT
>NW_011494956.1:4050831-4052594 GCF_000754665.1 Bison bison bison
TCAAAAGCATCAATTCTTCGGTGCTCAGCTTTCTTCACAGTCCAACTCTCACATCCATACATGACCACTGGAAAAACCATAGCCTTGACTAGACAGACCTTTGTTGGCAAAGTAACATCTCTGCTTTTGAATATGCTATCTAGGTTGGACGTAACTTTCCTTCCAAGAAGTAAGTGTCTTTTAATTTCATGGCTGCAGTCACCATCTGCAGTGATTTTGGAGCCCAGAAAAATAAAGTCAGCCACTGTTTCCCCATCAATTTGCCATGAAGTGATGGGACCGGATGTCATGATCTTCGTTTTCTGAATGTTGAGCTTTAAGCCAACTTTTTCACTCTTCTCTTTCAACTTCATCAAGAGGCTCTTTAGTTCTTCTCCACTTTCTGCCATAAGGGTCTTTAGTAAAGCTATCTCAGTCTGTAATAGTGGGTGTGTGAAGGATTTTAAACTTATATTGAAAACTTGTTTAATATATAGAGAGATAATCAGGTTTTCTTTTTCTTCTTAAGTCCATTTTTGTAATTTGTTTCTTTCAAAGGATTTGTCTATAGAAGCTGTTGAATTTTAATTGGCATAAAGTTGTTAATATATTCTTTACTTTCAAGTTTGCAGATTATGTATTAATAGCTCCCTTTTCATTTGAAACAGCAGTAATTTGTGTTTTCTTTCTTTTTTCATGTTTAGCTTAAGGAACTTTACTTTTGGTTTAGTTTTCTCTTTTTTGGTCCATTTCCTGTTTGATTCTTTTCCTCTAATCTTTTATTATTTCTTCCACAATTTCTCCTACCTTCTTAAAATAGGAACTTCTATTAAAAAGTATTCACAACCTCATACAGCACTTACTGGGGCAAGACCTCAAATAAGAAGCCACAAAAAATCAAGGAACTCTCAACCACTGCCATTCCCTTTTTCCAGATGTTGAGTCATGTCCAGATTTATCTTCAGAATCATTTTAAGAGATTCTAATAGGAGGGTAGAATTCTAGGAATTTCCCTTCTGTTTGATTGTGTAATGTTAGGAATATGGTTTCTTGGTTCTTTTTGAGATTTACCTTCTCTTTACACCTCTTCCACCTTTACCTGAACTTCTCTTTCTTTAACCTAGATCTTCCTGTCTTATGCAGTTTTTATTCTACTCTCTGTTATGAAAGGGAATCTTGGATGGATGACATTGTAAAAAGTTCTTATGCCTAGACATCAGCCCCAGTGAGTCCTCCCATAGTCTTCTTGTACTGCCAATGGAGGCAGTAGGGGCTGTGCTGTCGCATCCCATTTTCAGTTATGTTTCTCAGACTGGTCCTTTGATTTTTTTTTTTTTTCCTTATTGATTCTTGCCAAATGAAACACCTCCCATGACAACAGTTATCCAGATATGTTTGTAAAGTGCTTCTCCCTCTGTTTATACTATTTTCTTTTTTTTTTTTTTAATTTATTTATTTTAATTGCAGGCTACTTATCTTCTGAGGGGGATCTGTTTCTCTTTGTGATGAATACTGGTTAGTGGTATCTGGATTCTTTGGATCTCAGAAGTCATCTTGCTACTGTCACTTGTTTTACTATGCTGCTGCTAAGTCGCTTCAGTCGTGTCCGACTCTGTGCGACCCCATGGACTGCAGTCTACCAGGCTTCTCTGTCCATGGGATTCTCCAGGCAAGAAGACTGGAGTGGGTTGCCATTTCCTTCTCCAATGCATGAAAGTGGAAAGTGAAAGTGAAGTCACTCAGTCATGTCTGACTCTTAGCGACCCCATGGACTGCAGCCTACC
>NW_011494956.1:4052694-4062963 GCF_000754665.1 Bison bison bison
CGTCTTTTAATTTCATGGCTGCAGTCACCAACTGCAGTGATTTTGGAGCCCCCAAAAATAAAGTCTGACACTGTTTCCACATCTATTTCCCATGAAGTGATGGGACCAGATGCCATGATCTTCGTTTTATGAATGTTGAGTTTGAGCCAACTTTTTCACTCTCCAGTTTCACTTTCATCAAGAAGCTTTTTAGTTCCTCTTCACTTTCTGCCATAAGAGTGGTGTCATCTGCATATCTGAGGTTATTGATGATTCTCCCAGCAATCTTGATTCCAGCTTGTGCTTCTTCCAGCCCAGCATTTCTCATGATGTATTCTGCATATAAGTTAAATAAGCAGGGTGACAATATACAGCCTTGACATACTCCTTTTCCTATTTGGAACCAGTCTGTTGTTCCATGTCCAGTTCTAACTGTTGCTTCCTGACCTGCATATAGGTTTCTCAAGAGGCAGGTCAGGTGGTCTGGTATTACCATCTCTTTCAGAATTTTCCACAGTTTATTGTGATCCACACAGTCAAAGGCTTTTGCATAGTTAATAAAGCAGAAACAGATGTTTTTCTGGAACTCTCTTGCTTTTCCATGATCCAGCGGATGTTGGCAATTTGATCTCTGGTTCCTCTGCCTTTTCTAAAACCAGCTTCAACATCTGGAAGTTCACAGTTCACATATTGCTGAAGCCTGGCTTGGATAATTTTGGGCATTTCTTTACTAGCATGTGAGATGAGTGGAATTGAGTGGTAGAAAGAATCTTTGAGCATTCTTTGGCATTGCCTTTCTTTGGGATTGGAATGAAAACTGACCTTTTCCAGTCCTGTGGCCACTGCTGAGTTTTCCAAATTTGCTGGCATATTGAGTGCAGCACTTTCAAAGCATCATCTTTCAAGATTTGAAATAGCTCAACTGGAATTCCATCAACTCCACTAGTTTTGTTTGTAGTGATGCTTTCTAAGGCCCACATTCTGGGATGTCTGGCTCTAGGTGAATGATCACACCATCGTGATTATCTTGGCTGTGAAGCTCTTTTTTGTACAGTTCTTCTGTCTATTCTTGCCACCTCTTCTTGATATCTTCTGCTTCTGTTAGGTCCATACCATTTCTGTCCTTTATCGAGCCCATCTTTGCATGAAATGTACTTATGCTTATATATCTATATATCTATATCTCTCTCTATATATACTCACATATATATGTGTGTGTCTATTTGAGGTGTGTTTGTAACACAGTAGATATTTTTCTACAATTTTTTTCACTTGAAGATTATATCAGTATGTATAGAACTTCCTCAATCTCATAAATGGTTTCATAATAAGCTATTTTATGGATGATATGCCATAATTTATTCAACTAGTTTCTGTTGATTTAATGAACTGAATTTTAAATCACAATGAGCATAAAGAACTTCAATAAAGTCATATTTGTATTGTCATAAAAGTACAAAAGTTCTTGGCATATTGGATAATAAACAGTTTTGGTGTGATTTGCACTTTTAAGGCATATCTAATAGACATAAAAATTTAAAAAGTGATCCTCACAAGCACCAACTATTATTATCATCCCTCTTTTGGAAGTGGAAAATTAATTTCAGAGAGGTGAGTGATCTGTCCATATTTCCTGTGGTTAGTGAGCAGCAGCATCAGATCTCAATTCGGGGATTTCAACATCCAAATTCTTCTTTTTCACTTCCATGCATGCGGGCTAAGTTGCTTCAGTCGTGTCCAACTCCTTGCAACCCTATGGACCCTAGCTCATGAGGTTCCTCTGTCCATGGGATTCTCCAGGCAAGAATACTGGAGTGGATTGCCATGCCCTCCTCCAGGGGATCTTCCTGACCCAGGGATTGAACCTGCATTTCTTGCATCTCCTGCATTGGCAGTCGGGTTCTTTACCATACCACCACCTAGAAAGCCCTTTCACTTCTGCATCAGTCCCCAAATATAGGGCATGCCTAAAACTCAAGAGTTTTGTTCACATATACAAAAACTTAAGTAAAAAGTGGCATATAAGTAAATACAGTCTTATTTACAAATCAAATATATCTAATTTGATTAATACTATATGTTTTTTAATATTTTGTAGCTAAAAGTTGAGGCTCCTCCTGGAGAAATAATTGGATATGTTTATCAATACTATCACCCATTTTTGCCAATGTTTAAAATAACAAATGAAAATAAGGAGAATTTAATGAAAATCAGAGGGCCATGTGTGGTTTCTAGCTGTCTCAAAGATCTAAATTTTAATGTGAGTAATTTATTATGTTTTAGGATATCATGCTCAAATTAGTTAATAATTTGATACTTTTCTAATGCAGATAGTTAATTACTGTGATTAAAACAAAGTTAAAACATGTTACAATTATTACTATACCTACTTGCCTAATTTTTAAATTGAATTTCTAATTCATAATTTCTTTGCTTAATTAAGCCCTACAGTTTGTGAAGCTTATAAGGCATCTTTTAATCTATATATTAAGTGTTTAACTATCAAACAAGAAGCTTTGAAAATATTGAAAGATGAAATTAACTTTATTTCAATAGATCATGACATAATCCAGCATTAGTTATAAATAATATATTAAAGCTAATTTTTATAAAATTCTGAAATTGCTATGATACAATTTTGTTAATGTTTTATGTGCTTACTGATTTACTTCTCAGAAAATGGCCAACATTCAGATAATAATTTAGGAAGTAAACTACTAAATACAGTTAATAAAACTAACCCACTACAGTTTTTTAAATCTGTAGATTCCTAAGCAACAGAGAATATTATCTTGGTATGATAAGATATTCTATTTGAAAAAAGTACTGCTTGTCAGCCTTTTATCAAGGATATTTTTGCTTGTTTTAATATCTGAAATGTATAATCAGAAATTTGGACACAACCTAGTTAAAATACTACCTGAGTTTTTTTCTCCTCTAGAATTATGTCAATTCACTTTAGTGATGCTAATTCTGATTGGCACTTGCATGCACTGATTAAAGAAGACATACTTAAAAATTAATTATAATAATAATGCTTCATTTGAAAATTTAATAAAATGAGCATACAGAACTCTTATTTTTCTATTTCAAGTTGAAAACCAGTGGAACAGGGTGTTCTGTGCTTAAAACTCTGGGAGGTAAAGCTACCTTGCCTCATTTTTTAATAATACCAGTGTTTTATCTCACATTATGGTACAGTAAATTCTACTTTATTCTACTGTCTTAAGAACTTTCTCTAAGGTATTAATATACTTCCTATTCCTTCTAAATTTGAAACAAAGCCATTTTATAGTTGGCACTTGTAGGTAACCTCCAAGAGTAAGGAAGAAGAAAGGGAGGTAATGATTCTGTGAGAAAGTCATCTTGTGCACAAATGTGGGCAAATCTTTTAATACTTTTGGTTATGAAAAAGAGGAGACATGTAAAGCAGCAGCTGGTTATAGAGCAGGACTAGGGTGTGGCAAATAAGATGTTTATCTCAGGTGAAAAATTACAATTGGTACCAAAAACCTGGTAATTAAGATAAATGATATTTGAATATATTTTTAACATCAAAATTAATGCAAAAATCTATTATAAACAAATACCAAAACTTTAGATAAGACAGAAACTAACTCTGCATCTATATGACCTGTCTTCATAAACACTATTACCATAAACCTGTTCCTGACTAGGTCAGGGCACAGAGTGGTCAGGGAGGTATATTTACCAAAGGTGTTTCCTTAGTACACTTTGATTTTAAAGGAAAGAAGCCAAATTGGAGGGAAAATGTGGAGAAACAACATAAACTGAATACTTGATGAACTTTTTCTCTTACTTGGTATGGAAGGGAATGTAGGGAACTGGTCTTGAACAGGCATAGAAATGGCCCATTCATCACACTAGAAAGGAAGCAGGGAGTGTTGGTACAGATAGAATAACTTTCTAGGCTGATATCTGCGAGTTTAGTAAGTTCCTGTCCAGTTGCTCCTATTTTCTCCTCAATGGAAATGATAAGCTATTTTGCTGAGTGTAATAGGGAAAGATGTGTTCAGAGTTCTGGAAAAACTGGATGTTTGACATAATCATGTAAAACTCTTCCATATTTCTATTCCCCAACTTCCTTAGCTTACAAGGCTAGGCAGACCTAGTCCTCCATGCCTCTCTTTTCTTACTCATTTTCCTCCAGCCATGTTCCTTCCTAAATCAGAGCCTTTTAACATATAGCTGACTCTCTCTAGGAAGCTCTCACTTTCCCTATTCCTCTGTCACTAGTTCATACCAATCCTCCAAATCTCAGCTCAAATGATGCTTTGCCTAAGAGGTTTTCTCTAAAACCGTCCCTCCAGTTCTTTCAGTCTGCCTATTATCTCCCTATTATACTCCATCATATCACACTTCCTTTCCCTTCTGGCATTCATTACAAAATAAGCAGTGGAATTTATCACAGATGTATTGTTTTATATTTACATGAGTATCTCTTATGTTGAGAAATAACATTAGTTGGTACGAGATGTTGTACTCTAGGGAGTCTAAATGAGTAAAGAAAAAAAGGGCATGAGAAAATTGCAGAGGGATTCAGAAAATTAGCATCTCTTAGGAAAGAGTTAGCTGTGTAGAAGAGCTGAAAAGCTAGTGGTTTTCATTTTGCAATTAAATGGATTCTCCAATCAAATTTAAGCAAATTATACATATTAATATAATTTTGTATAATACGCATTATATATAAAACATAATATATGTATGTATACACATGTATACATAAAATCACTTGTATCCAATCAATTTGAAAATTTTCCTTTAGGTAGACATTGTCTATACATGTTTTTAGAGGCTATCTTCTGATCCTATTGAATATTCTTTTTATTTCAGAGTACATCATTATTATAACTCATATGAGTCATATGTAATTACTAAAATTGATGTAGGAATGCCTGTTGTTTTTATTTCAGGGGTTTTAATCTAAGATTAGAAATATTTTTCTATTTTAGTTATTGTCCCTGGATGAAGAAATGATTATTGGTAAGATTTCAAATCAGTGGATTGGATTTATGAGGGAACTTTTTACCAATACCAATAAATTTGGAATCCAGTTTCCATTTGATCTTGATGTTAGAATAAAAGCATTGTTGCTTGGAGCAAGTTTCCTCATTGTGAGTCTATTTTCATTCTATTTTAACTGCACATTAATTTTCTGAGATTATCACTATACTTTTGCTGTTATTTCTCCTCAAATCATCTGGATCAATTGCAATCTGTGCTTTTGGTCTAGTCCTAGGTCCCCAAATTACATCATGGATTGAGTGTTCACGATGCAAAGGAAATAAAAGCTAGAATGTCCTGGAAATGTGATCATTAGAGTTGAATTCCTTTGCCCTAATGAAAAATAAGAATGCTATGCTATGATAAGTCACTTCAGTCCTGTCCGACTCTGTGCGACCCCATAGATGGCAGCCCACCAGGCTCCCCCGTCCCTGGGATTCTCCAGGCAAGAACACTGGAGTGGGTTGCCATTTAAGAATACGAATAAGTCACTGAAAATAAGAATACAATGTCTCATTCAGTGTAATTTACTGTTATTTTTTCAGTGGTAAGAACCCATTTGCCAATGCAGGAGACTCAGGAGACTCAAGTTCAGTCCCTGGGTCAGCAAGATCCTCTGGAGGAGGAAATGGCAACCCACCCCAATATTCTTGCCTGGGAAATCCCATGGACTGAGGAGTCTGATAGTCTACGGTCCATGGGGTTGCAAAGAGTCAGACACAACTGAGCGACTGACCACATACATACACCAAGAATTTAAAATTTTATAATAAGAACTATTTAAACAGTTCATTGAAAAAGGTAATCATTGCTCATTTGGAGACCATAGATATGTAGAAATATTTAAATAGAATTTGTCATTCTTGATTTCATTGGGTCTTAGGAGAAAATGAAAATAGCAACTATCTTCATTCTCCAAATATTATGAAATAACAGGAAATGGCAGAAGTATGCAGGAGTGTGTCATACAGTATTAAGTAATTTGGAGAAAGGAAAAAATAAACAGATTAGATAGCAGATCAAATGTAACTGAGGAAAAAATTAGTGAACTGGCATATATAGTTGAGGAAATTATTCATAATAACCTACAGAGACAAGGAAATATGAAAGTCAGGAGTCTCAAGATAGGATAGGGAATAATAACTGCTAAAAAAAATTTCCAGAAGAAACGAATTCAGTGGGACAAAAAGGACAACATATCTTAAGTAATATAATTAAAAATTAACACCTATATAAATCACAGTGAGACAGCAAAACAGTAAAGAAAAATAAGTAACCAGAAAGAAAAGAAAAATCTACTACAAACAAAAGACTGACAATTGCCTTCTTAATAGAAAGAGTGGAAGCCAGAGAGAATAGAAGTACTGATTTAAAAAACAATTTTAACTCTCAATTTCAATTTTCTTCAAGAATATCTCAAGGAGAAGAGCAAAATAAATAAGTATTTTTTAAGCACATTTTTACACACATAGATCATTTCTAAAGGAGATAATTCAGGAAGAAGGGACATAATCTGAGAATAATCATCTGAGGTTCAATAATACTCAAGAGCAAATAAAATGCTAACTATATTTGTGAATGTAAATGTGTTTTTACAAATAAATAGCAGAAGAGGTTCAAGACGGCAGTGTAAAAACCACCTGAATTCACCTCCTCCCATGGACACATCAAATTAACTCCTACATATGGAATAATTGTGGCTTCCCCAGTGGCTCAGAGGTAAAAAATTTGCCTGCAATGCAGCAGATGAAGGAATCATACATGACTGAAGCAAATGAGCACACACACATGTACATAGAATATTTCCTTCTGAAAAAAAAAGGCTGAAAACTAGCTAAACAACTCTTCAATGATGAAGGATAAAAAGATCAATATAGGATGGAGAAGCAGAGATGTGTTCTCACCAAAAAAGGCACATCTGGTGTGAAGACACACAATTGGGAGGGCTTTCACAAATGCAGAGCTTATCCCTAGAAGCAAAGGGTTGATGCCCTACTTCAGGCACTCCAAGTCTTAAGACCTGCACTGGAGAAATGAGCCCCCAAACATCTGGCCTTGGATACCAATAGGGCCAAGGTTCAGGACATTCAAAGTGCTGCAGGGAACAGAGATTCCTCTCTTAAAGGGCTTACATGCAGCCTCATCCCAAGACAGCACATAAGCTGCAGTTTGAAAAACATCTAAATGATATTAGCTAGTGAAGGGGGTTCACTAGCTAATCTTAAAGCATGTTCCAGAGGGAAGAGGGCCTGTTGGGACTTTCCAGATAAAGTTGTTAGCATTTTATGCTTTTATCTTCTCATTCTACATTGTAAGGGCCAGTACTAGTAAGTGCCAGTTTTGCTACCGTGCTAGTGCTGGTGGTCATACTCTGCCAGCAGCCTTGTTAAAGCCAGCAGGCATGCCTTGGCTCCAAGCTCACCTGCAGTCCTGCTAAAGCCAACAGATATATACAGTCAACAGAGGGGGATATCCCTAGATCACCTGACTCTGGTGGCCAGGGGTGCTTGGGCTTCTGGGCCCCAAGTGACTGAAACAGTCTGAGAGAGAGTTATTTGCAGGCTCCCATGTGCCAGACCATGACATTAGACAGAAGGCTAAAACATAGCCCTAGTCTTCCAATGAAAAAGGCTTCTTTACTTGGGCTGAAGCCTCAGCTGAGGGGCAGGTTTCAGGTTTACCATACATCTAGAGGCTATGAAGTTGCTCTCAGGGAACATAGGCTGGGGGGTTCTATTTTTGTACTCTCCTTCAGTCTTGCTTCAGCTCAAGGTACTTACTAGGAAGGAGGTTACACATTCATTTAGAGTCCCAGTACCTGCAAGTGTCACATCCAAATTACTTGGAGTCCAGCAGGGTTTATAACTATAATCCCAAAGAACTGTATATATTTATATACCCTAAAAACTGCTGCTTGAGAATATGGCATCCAGTGAGCTTGTAACTAGGTCCTGACAGATTCCTCCTTTGAACACTGAAAAGTCTTGATTTCAACCACTGGGACCTATCAACAACAAATCTGGGTGCTTAGATAATCACAAAAGTTTACCAAAAAGTGAAAGACCTATACACTGAAAACTATAAGACACTGATGAACAACTGAAGAAGACAAATAAATGGAAAGATATTACATGTTCATGGGTCAGAAGAATTAGTTCAGTTCAGTCACTCAGTCGTGTCCAACTCTTTGTGATCCCATGGACTGCATAATGCCAGGCTTCCCTGAACATCACCAGCTTCTGGAGTTTGCATAAATTAATATGCATCAAGTCGGTGGTGCCATCCAACCATCTCATCCTCTGTCATCCCCTTCTCTTGCCTTCAATCTTTCCCAGCATCAGAGTCTCTTCAAATGAGTCAGCTCTTCACGTCAGGTGGCCAAAGTATTGGAGTTCCAGCTTTAGCATCAGTCCTTCCAATGACTATTTAGGGCTCATTTCCTTTAGGATGGACTGGTTGGATCTCCTTGCAGTCCAAAGGACTCTCAAGAGTCTTCTCCAACACCACAGTTCAAAAGTATCAATTCTTTGGTGCTCAGCTTTCTTTAGTTCAACTCTCACATCCATACATGACTACTGGAAAACCCATAGCTTTCACTATATGGACTTAATATGCCGTCTGGGTTGGTTATAGCTTTTCTTCCAAGGAGCAAACGTCTTTTAATTTCATGGCTGCAGTCACCATCTGCAGTGATTTTGGAGCCCCAAAAAATAGTCTGTCATTGTTTCCATTGTTTCCCCATCTATTTGCCATGAAGTGATGGGAACCAGATGCCATGATCTTAGTTGTCTGAATGTTGAAGGTTTTTTTAGTTTCCTCTTTCACTTTCACTGGTCCATATTTCCTAACATAAATAGAACAAATAATCCTAAAATATATATGGAACCACAAAAGATACTGAAAGTCAAAGCAATCTTGAGAATGAAGTACAACACTGTGGGCATCATGCTCCCTGATTTCAAACAATATTAAAAAGTCAATAATCAAACTAGTATGATGTTTGTATTAAAACAGATAAATAGATAATGAAAAAGCATAGTAACCTCAGAAATAATGCATGCATATACGATTGATTTATGACAAAGTAGCCAAGAATATACAATGGGGAAAGTATTGGCTCTTCAATAAATGTTAATAAAACTGAATAGTCACATGCAAAAAAATAAAATTAGACTACTGTCATATACCATTCACCAAAATAAACTTAAAATGTTTTAAAGAATTAAATATAAGACCAGAGACCATAAAAATCCTACAAGAAAACCTAGGTGATGAACTCCTTGATATTGTTCTAAATGAGGAATTTTTGGATCTGACTCCAAAGGCAAGAGCAACAAAAGCAAAGTAAACACGTGGCTTTATTTCTTGTTTTTTAAGGAATCTCCATACTGTTTTGCATAGTGGCTTTATCAATTTACATTTCTACCAACAGTGCAAGAGTTTTCCCTTTTCTCCACATCCTCTCCAGCATTTATTATTTGTAGATTTATGATGGCCATTTTGACTGGTGTGAGATGATACCTCATGGTAGGTTTGATTTGCATTTCTCTAATAATAAGCAGTGTTGACTCAGCAGGCCCACTACTGGGCATTTAGCCTGAGAAAACCATAATTCAAAAAGACACATGTACCCCAGTGTTCATAGCACCACTATTTACAATAACCGTGAACTTCCTGATGTTCAAGCTGGTTTTAGAAAAGGCAGAGGAACCAGAGATCAAATTGCCAACATCTGCTGGATCATGGAAAAAGCAAGAAAGTTCCAGAAAAACATCTATTTCTGCTTTATTGACTATGCCAAAGCCTTGACTGTGTGGATCACAATAAACTGTGGAAAATTCTGAAAGAGATGGGAATACCAGACCACCTGATCTGCCTCTTGAGAAACCTATATGCAGGTCAGGAAGCAAGAGTTAGAACTGGACATGGAACAACAGACTGGTTCCAAATAGGAAAAGAGTATGTCAAGGCTGTATGTTGTCACCCTGTTTATTTAACTTATATGCAGAGTACATCATGAGAAATGCTGGGCTGGAAGAAACACAAGCTGGAATCAAGATTGCTGGGAGAAATATCAATAACCTCAGATATGCAGATGACACCACACTTATGGCAGAAAGGGAAGAGGAACTCAAAAGCCTCTTGATGAAGGTGAAAATGGAGAGTGAAAAAATTGGCTTAAAGCTCAACATTCAAAAAACGAAGATCATGGCATCTGGTCCCATCACTTCATGGGAAATAGATGGGGAAACAGTGGAAACAGCC
>NW_011494956.1:4063063-4073845 GCF_000754665.1 Bison bison bison
GTGGTGTTGAAGAAGACTCTTGAGAGTCCCTTGGACTGCAAGGAGATCCAACCAGTCCATTCTAAAGGAGATCAGCCCTGGGATTTCTTTGGAAGGACTGATGCTAAAGCTGAAACTCCAGTACTTTGGCCACCTCATGCGAAGAGTAGATTCATTGGAAAAGACTGATGCTGGGAGGGATTGGGGGCAAGAGGAGAAGGGGACGACAGAGGATGAGATGACTGGATGGCATCACTGACTCGATGGACGTGAGTCTGAGTGAACTCCGGGAGTTGGTGATGGACAGGGAGGCCTGGCGTGCTGGGATTCATGGGGTCGCAAAGAGTCGGACACGACTGAGCGACTGATCTGATCTGATCTGATAGATGATTCATGTTGCTGTACAGCAGACACCAGCACAACACTGTAAAGCACTTATCATCCAATTTAAAATAAATTTTAAAAAAAACAACACATGAAACTACATCAGACTAAAAAGCTTCTGAACAGCAAGGACACCATCATCAAAATGAAAAGGCAACTTACTGAATGAGAGAAGATGTCTGCAAATTTATATCCAATAAAAGTTAATATCCAAAATATAATTAGAACTCACAACTCAGTAGTAAAGAATACACTAACAATATCATTTTTAAGTGGGCAGAGAATCTGAATAGACATTTTCCCAAAGAAGACATGCACACAGCCAAGAGACACATGAAAAGATGCTCAACATCACTAATCATCAGGGAAATGTAAATTAAAACTTTAATGAGATGTCACCTCACATCTGTTTGAATCACTGTTATCCAAAGACAAAAAATAACAAGTGTTGGCAAGCACTTGGATAAAAAGGAATCTGCGTACACTATTGGTGAGAATGTAAACTGGTACAACTACTATGGGAAACAGTATGCAGGTACCTCAAAAAACTAAAAATATAACTTCCATAGGATTCAGAAATTCTACTTTTGGGTATTTACCCTAACAAAATAAAAACTTTACCTTGAAAAGATATTTGCACCCTCATGTTCATTGAAGCAATATTTAAAGTAGCCAAGTTATGGAAAATAAAATGTAAATATAATGTAAAATGTATATATCCGTCAATAGATGAATGGACAAAGAAGATGTGGTACACTTATGATAGGCTACTATTTAGCCATAAAAAACACTGAAATAAGTCAGAACAAGAAAGACAAATATCACATGATTTCACTTGTATGTGGAATTTAAAAGACAAAACAAATAAAACTAAACCACATTAAACTAATAGAAGAGATTGGAGAACAGGCAAA
This sequence comes from Bison bison bison, assembly GCF_000754665.1. NCBI lineage: Eukaryota > Metazoa > Chordata > Mammalia > Artiodactyla > Bovidae > Bison > Bison bison. Next base: position 4,064,341 of record NW_011494956.1, read on the forward strand.
ATAGGGGGAAAGAATCAAGATGTAAAAACTTTCTACTTATAAAATAAATAAGTGGATATGATATATAGCATGATGACTCTAATAATATTGTATTGCATATTTGAAAAATGCTAATATAATACATTTTAAAAGTTCTGTTTACAAGAAAAAATGTTGCAACTTTATATGGTGGTAGATCATAACTGAACTTACTGCAGTGATCATTTTGCAGTGTATACAAATATCAAATCATTATGTTATATATCTGAAACTAATACAGTATTTTATGTCAATTGTGTCTCATAAAAAACAATAGTAGCAAATGTCTAATTTGTGAGATCAACAAAAGCAACACTAAAATAATAGGCAACAAAAGTAAATAAGCTGTGAGAAAATTACTAGAATTACAATGTCATAAGGTCTTTGTATTGTTCAGAAAGTGAGTTAAGTATGCATGTTAATTTCATAGACAACCACTGAAAAAATGAAAGGACTTTATAAACTGCAAACTGGTAGAGAGGAGAAATAGGAATAAAATACAAGCAAGTAAACAAATGAGTGAAAGAATCTATTTAGGGGAAAGAGCAAGAAGAAAAAAGCACAGACAAAGTGGGACAAATAGAAACAGGAAATTAAAATGGTAGAAAAGAGCTCCCTATTCAGGTATATCAATATGTCAGTTAAATATATTCTATACAATTTCTTGGGTTTCCCTTGTAGCTCAGTTGGTAAAGAATCTGCCTGCAATGGCAGGAGACCCAGGTTCAATTCTTGGGTTGGGAAGATCCCCTGGAGAAGGAAATGGCAACCCACTCCAGTATTCTTGCCTGGAGAATCCCACAGATAGGGGAGTCTGGCAGGCTACATACAGTCCATGGGGTCACAAGAGTTGGACACAACTTAGCAACTCAACCACCACCACCACACAATATCTTATAATACCTACAATAAATGTAAATGGCCAAATATTACAAGTAGAAGAATAGATATGGTTCGATTTGAGTTTTAAAATATTCAGAGGCTCTATATAGGAGACAGATCTAAAATAAAGATAAAAAAATTGAAATAAAGAAAACACGGGATAAATTAACAGAAAAATGCTAACCATAAGTAAGCTAATAGAGCAAGGTCACTATCAGAAAAAAAAAATAGATGTTAGGACAAAAAACACTATTAGGGGCAGACAGAGGTTAACTACATAATGATAAAAGTTTTACTCAGAAGATGCAAAAATTCTAGGGTTCTGTGTACCTAATATAAACCTCAAAATATAGAGAAACATGTTATATAGTTAGTGAGAAACTCATCATCATAGTGGAAAATTCACACAGCTTTTAATTTTTACTCATTGTAGAAGACAGAACCTTAGTAAAGTTATTTAAATTTGAACAAAAACATTAAGAAGCTAGATTCAAAGAATGTATATAGAACTCTGTATCAAGCAAGTAGATAATATATTTTCAACAAACAATTTTTTATAAAGATTTTTCTCATAGTAGGTCAAGAAGGAAGTCTCAACATGTTTCAGAGAATGGGTATAATTTGGACCTTAGTGTCTAAGCAAGTAACAGTAAATTAGATGTTGATGAAGATACACATTTTAAAATATTTTGTACAGGAAAACATGTAAATAAGTCAGGGATAAAAAGTAACACACTAAAAATTTTAAAATACATTAAATTGAATAATATTACATTTAAAAATTTTTAGAATGCAACTAAAAATGTTAAAAAGAATAATACAGCTATAAATACTTTTGAAGAAGAGAAAAAAGTGAAAAATTAATGAACCTAGTATCTATATAAAAGGTTAGTAAAAGAACAGAACAAACCCAAGGGAGCATAAGGAAAGAAGTATTGAATTACTGATCAAAGATAAATGAACAAATAGCATTCACATGTGGTTTCTAGATAGAAAAGAACTTTGAAAGCAATTAAGTCACAGAGTAAAAGACTGCTGAATTAGAATATCTTAACTTCTGTGCATGTGTGCTCAATTGCTCAGTCATGTCCAGCTCTTTGCAACCCCATAGACTGTAGCCCACCAGGTTCCTTGTCCATGGAATTTTCCAGGTAAGAATACTGGAGTAGGTTGCCATTTCCTACTCCAGATCTTAAACTTCTGTACCTCAAGACAAATCATAATATTAAACTTTCAACAGCAAATAATAAAGTAGCTAAAATATATGATTCATATATGACCAAGAAATAATATAATTATATTAATAAAAATTTTACTTAAGTGAGAAAAAAATAAAATCTCAAATGAAATGGATATAGAATATTAAAAACTAATTAATATAGCCATTAATAAGGGACTATAGATAACAAGTAATTATATGAAAACATTTTCAAAAACATATGAAGTAAAGGAATAAACAACAATGAAATATCTCTTTTAATTTTTTCTCCCAATCAGGTTACAGGAATAAGAAACTCAAGAGCTATACATACAACTTTTGGGGGACAAACTGAAAATATCCATTAAAAATTATAATGTTGATATTTTTTCATATGTATTGCTTTCTTCCAAAAAATTAAGAGATGCAGACAATTACATAGAGCTCCCCTGGTGGTACAATGAGTGGTAAAGAATCCGCCTACAATGCAGAAACTGCATGAGTTTCAATCCCTGGGTTAGGAATATCCCCTGGAGAAGGAAATGGCAACCCACTCCATTATTCTTGCAGAAATTCCATGGACAGAGAAGCCTAGCAGGCTATAGTCCATGGGTCACAAAAGAACTGGACACAACTTAGTGACTAAACAACAGACAATTCTGTGTACACTTGTAAACAGAAATGTATACTCTATGTTGCAAAACTCACTCTAATAAATAAAAAAATGTTAAAATCTAAAATGTAAGGTATGAGATTTATTAATTATATTATAAACTATCTATGAAGTAGAATGTTAATAACTCAAATGCTCAATGACATGAATATTCACTGTATATTATTTAATGAAAAAAGTAGGATATAAGCATAACACTAATTATGTACCTGGAAGGAATTTAAACCAAAGTATTAATGGTAGATCTTGGAGAATTGAAATTATAGATTTTTCTCTTTTGTATTTCTATATTTTTCTGTATTGAGTATACATGAATGAAAAAATACAGAAGAAAATAAGGTGAAATTAGTTGCTGTTCTCTAAGGGAAACAAATTCATATTATATTCAAATTTATTATTTTGGTATATAAAGAGTAGTCAAATAATCATACTTAATCCCTTAGAAGTTGCCTATTACTGCTATTAAACCAGCTTAATCATATTTGTGTTTCATTTTCATCCTAGGACTACATGTATTTTGAACTCTGGTCATAAGAGTCAGCCGGAAAAATCATACCAGACATTACTGGCATTAAGTTTTGCCAGTCCTCAGCAAAATTAAACAACTTTTACTTAGAATATATAATAAAGTTTTATTTCACTAAAATTATTTGTATGATTTTTTTTACATAATAGGACACACAGCATTTAATTTTCTACATAATGAACCACACCAAAAATTTAGGAACTATAAACAAATGGAATCTAATCAAACTTATAAGCTTTTGTACAGTAAAGGAAACCCATTAACAAAACAAAAGACAACCTACAGGCTGGAAGAAATATTTGCAAATGATACAATCAACAAGGACTTAATTTCCAAAATATACAAATAGCTCATACAACTCAATAACAAAAATAGCAAACAACCCAGTCAAAAAATGGGCAGAAGGCTTAAGGGACATTTCTCCAAAGGAGACATACAGATGGCCAATAGACAAATGAAAAAATGCTTAGTATCATTAATTAACAGAGAAATGCAAGTCAAAATTACAATGATGTAATTTTGTAATGATGTAATATCATCTCACACAAGTCAGAATTGCCATCATCAAATGACAAATAGGGTGTGGAGAAAAGGGAACCCTCTTACATTGTTAGTGGGAATATAAATTAGTGCAGCATAGCAAACAGTATGGAGGCTCCTTAAAAAACTAAAAATAGCATTGCCATATGATCCTGCAAAGCCACTCCTGGGCACATATTTAGAGAACACTCTGAATTCATAAAGATCCATGCACCCCAATGTTAAAGCAGCACTGTTTACAATAGCCAAGACATGGAAACAACCTAAATGTCCAATTACAGATGAATGGATAAACAAGATGTGCCACATATATACAATAGAATACTATTCAGCCATAAAAAGAATGGAATAATGCCATTTGCAGCAATATACATGAACATAGAGAAACATACTAAGTAAGCTAGATAGAGGAATGACAAATAGCATATGCTATCACTTACAAGTGTAATCTAAATAGAAAATGATACAAGTGAAGTTATTTACAAAATAGAAATAGACCCATAGACATAGAAGACAAACTTATGGTTACCAAAGGGGAAAGGGACACATAGGGATAAGTTAGGAGTTTGGAATTACCATATACACATATACAATTTTATATAAAATAGACAACCAACAAAGATTTACTGTCTAGCACAAGGATTTATATATGTATAACTGAATCAATCTGTTCTGTACCTGATGGTAACACAACATTATGAATCAACTATTCAGACATGACTTAGGGACTAAACAAAAATATACTTCAATGAAAAAAAAAAAGATCATTGTATTTAGCTGAGGATTCTGCTGTATAATTCTCCTTATCAAGACCTGGATCATTCATGCATGTGCAGTCACTTAACAGATTGGCTGGGGACTGTCTCATCCCAGATGGTCTCATTCATATGTCTGGCTGTTGCCTAAATTAGTAGGGGCATCAGGCCACATAGCTTTCATCATCTAGAAGGCTAGCCAAAATTTACGCATGATGACTATATTAGAAAAGCAGCAGGAAAGCAAGCTCAAATGTTCACACTCATCCCAAACCTCTGTTTCTATTATACCTACTAATGTCCCTTAGCCAAAGCAAGTCAAATAGCCAAGTCCAGATTCAAGAAGTGGAAAAATAGACTCTACTTCTTTATGGGAAATGCTGAAAAATACTGTGGCTTTTTTATTCTCCCCTTCTACCGTTTTTTATTCTCCCTTTCCACCCTCCAGTTATAATTATTTCATTCTCCCCACATGCAAAGTATCCTCAACCTTCCCAGAACTTCCAAAATTCTCTTTCACTTACAGCATCAGGTTCAAGTCCAATATCATGTGATTTGCATCATTTGTGAAAGCAAGCAAAGATACCTGGATGCAGTTCCTCTTGATTCAGAGACTTCAAAACTAAAAAGACACACCAAACAATAGTACTGTGTTATGTGCTGTGTTCAGTCATGTCTGACTCCATGGACTGTGAGACAAGGTGAAAATAACTACAGTAAGCAAATGGAACTGATCAATAGCAATTTTAGAACTCAGATGGACATATGCTGCCAGTTCCCCTTACTCTAGGAACAGAGAATGTTCTGCCCTCTGGCAGTGGCTCTCTAGTGGCTCTCTAGGCTCTCTATGACCTCGGGGATAGCTATGACTTTTGGCTCTGCCTTCTGAGACATTTTCCTTTTCTAAATGAAATGGCTGTTTTTAACTGAATAGTTTTGTAGCCTTTTCCTACTTACAGAAAGTTGGAGATAGAAGTCTTAATTTTAAACTGTCTCAGTCTCTTTTAAGTCTCTGTCAATATAACTCTCTTTAAAACTGTGTGGTTTTCCATATATCAGATTTGCTGCTAAGTCACTTCAGTCATGTCCGACTCTGTGCAACCCCGTAGATGGCAGCCCACCAGGCTCCCCTGTCCCTGGGATTCTCCAGGCAAGAATACTGGAGTGGGTTGCCATTTCCTCCTCCAATGCATGGAAGTGAAAAGTGAAAGTGAAGTTGCTCAGTCCTGTCCGACTCTTAGCGACCCCATGGACTGCAGCCCACCAGGCTCCTCCGTCCATGGGATTTTCCAGGCAAGAGTACTGGAGTGGAGCGCCATTGCCTTCTCCATATCAGATTTAGCCCACTCTATTAGAAAAAGTTACATTCAGTCTTCTTTTCAGGATGGGCTTCTATCTCTGAATTTATTAACAGCTAGTCTAGTTTCTTTATATGTAGTTGGGTTCTAAAAGCAACCAGAGGACACAACCTTATGCATAAGTACTTTTCAAGCCTCTATTTACATCAAGTTTGCAAATGACCCATTGGCCAACTCAAGTCACATGTCTAAATTCACATTCCGTGGACTTTTAAAGAGATCCCATTCCTTGACTTGAGGCACTGTAAAAACGTTTTTTCCACAATCAGATCAGATCAGTCGCTCAGTCGTGTCCGACTCTTTGCGACCCCATGAATCGCAGCACGTCAGGCCTCCCTGTCCATCACCAACTCCCGGAGTTCACTCAGACTCACGTCCATCGAGTCAGTGATGCCATCCAGCCATCTCATCCTCTGTCGTCCCCTTCTCCTCCTGCCCACAATCCCTCCCAGCATCAGAGTCTTTTCCAATGAGTCAACTCTTCGCATGAGGTGGCCAAAGTACTGGAGTTTCAGCTTTAGCATCAGTCCTTCCAAAGAAATCCCAGGGCTGATCTCCTTCAGAATGGACTGGTTGGATCTCCTTGCAGTCCAAGGGACTCTCAAGAGTCTTCTTCAACACCACAGTTCAAAAGCATCAATCCACCACATTATTTAATGGGTGATTTTTCTTGATTTGAGTGTGCCATAGATTGAATATTTCTGTTCCTCACAACTGATATTTTGAAATTTAATCTCCAATGTGATAATATTTGGAAGTGGGACGTCTAGAAGGTGATTAGTTCATGAGAATGGAGCCTGCAATGAATGGGATTGAGGCCCATATAAAAGAGGCCCCCTCAGGGAGCTCCCCTGCCCTTTCACCATGTGAAGGTATAGCTAAAGAGTATAGTTCAGGAAGGGGATCCTCATCAGATACTTAATCTGCCAGCATCTTGATCTTGGACTTCCCAGATTTCAGAACTGTGAGACATAAATTTCTGTTGTTTATAAGCCACTCAGTCTATGGCATTCTGTTATAGCAGCCCAAACCGACTAAGTCAGTGTTACCTAGTAGTAACACCTAATAGTTTTGTTTTTTTTTTCTTTTTCTTTTCCCACTTCTGGATATTTACTGCAGAAAACAGAAACACTAACTTGTAGGAGACAGAAAGAATAGAAAAGCAGGCCCCAGGAAAGGCTGCAGAAGGAATTTATTGATAAACTGGATGCTTCAAGACATGAGACTCATGGAATAAGTCCAGAGGGAACAGTTCATAATCTTGAAAACAAGATATGATCCTGGGTGTGGCCGATCCCAGACTGTTTCCCAACTGGCGTTTCAGAGTCCCATGTTTTACATATCTGAAGGAAAATCTATACATAAGAATATTAGTCTTAGTTACTAATTTGTTATTGATTAGTTTCTTGGTTACTTAATAGCTAATGATCATTTTGTTCTTTGGCCCTGAAGGCCCCATGAGTTATAGCGTAACTCCCTGCACATTCTTTCCTTCATGGCTGAGAGTATAATAAAGCTGGCATGGAGTCAGTTTCTGCACCTTCACCTTGGAGTGGTGTTGGTCCCCCGATCCTCGCCTTTCACTGAACTCATGTGTCTTGTTTCTCATTCTCCCATTGCATCGCACTTTCGGAAACCCTGCTTGTTGAACCAGACTTGACACTAACTGGAAAAGATACATGCTTATTGTGTTGTTGTTGTTCAGTTGCTCAGTCATGCCCAACTCTTTGTGACCCCATGGGCTGCAGCATGCCAGGATTCCCTGTCCTTCACCATCTCCCAGAGCTTGCTCAAACTCAGGTCCATTGAATCAATGATCCCATTCCAACCATCTTGTCCTCTGTCGTCCCCTTCTCCTCCTGCCTTCAATCTTTCCCAGCATCAGGATCTCTCCTCATGAGTCAACTCTTCACATCAGGTGGCCAAAGTATTGGAGCTTCAGCTTCTCCATCAGTTATCTTCATTGAGGTGAATATGATTTCTGATGCCCCTTTATTGGAAGTTAGTCGAGGTTTTTTTCTCCTACTCCTGTGTTTCAGGGGTACTTCTTGAAGAGGTCAATGGGTAAACTGCTGCATGTTTCTAAGATTCAAACTCAAATAAATTTCTTTGGGTGCACAGGCTAATTTTCCCCAGGTGGTGTTAACAGAAAGTCAGATCTGGCCGCTCAACACTTGAAAGCCAACAGTCCAGAGGCAAGGTTGGTCGAAAGGAAGTTTGCTTTACTTTGGATACCAGCAACTGTTGGAGAGGGTCCACATGTCCAAAGGCCCACTCCCCGCTGACAACTGAGGACAAGAGTTTTTAAATGGGGAGTTTCTGGGGTGTATAGGAAAAAGGAAGGGACTCCAGACAGAAGCAGCAGTCAGCTCTGACAGTCATCTTGAAATTGGTCATGTGATTCTCTGACCAGCATCATCCTGATTGTTTTAAGTACAGTTAATATTCAGGCCCAGGGTCATTTTTTTCCAGTTTCTCCGAGGCCAGGTCTTGGAATTGCGCCACCTATGCCAAGGACAGTCTGGTCCTCCTGCAGTTAACTTCTTCTGTCAGGTGGGGTTTTTAGTTTCTACAAAACAGCTCAAAGCATATGGCTTAGAATATTATTTACAGTGTTTGTAGAGGAACTAAAGGTCCTTGACTTTGCTTAATGACTAAACTATAATTATTTTATCCTGTTTGATTGATTTTCCTTTGTTTCTAGATTTTCTCACTTCTTAGATTAAATTTATTCTTTGACTAAAGTTCTTCTACAGACAAAAGGCAGGCTGAGGACATTGGGGGCAGAGGGAGGAAGGACTATAAGGTCCTGCTCTGTTTCAGTAGTAAGTGAAAGAGGCAAGTGCCTCTGAGAGTCAGGATAGTGGAGGCAGACAAGAGAAAAATTAGATTCTCTAAGAATAATGCAAACTTATCTGATGTTTGTGCATGTATGAGAAAAATGTTTTGATGAAAACTTTTCAGGTGAACGTGCATATCATCTGTAAATACATTGATGAGGCCCATGGTACACACAAGAGAAACTCTTACAGGAATCTCTTTGCAGGAATGAGTCAGTGTTGCTGTCCATGTGCCAAACTATTAGCCCAAAACTCAGTCCAGTAGCCATCACTGGACTGAAGAACAGGCCCAACCACTTTCAAGATGACTTTAGTCAACTGGTGTACCACATGCCCATGTCCTTCAATAATGGTTTTGTACTAGCAATCTTGACCTCTTTACCAATCTTCAATTTAGGCATTTACAGTCATATTTCCACCATGATAATATGGAGAAATCTATCTGAAAGTTGGTGAAATGATAATGGGATTCAAGCCTATTAAACATTTTTTTTTTTGTATAATTAGAGAAAACTCTAAAAAGGGGGCTCCTGGAGACCTAGAATAATTCTTAGGTATAAGGTCAATTGCTCAGTGAGTCATGTGCATGCTCATTAACTTGAGTCATGTCCGACTCTTTGTGAACGCACGGACTGTAAACCATTAGTCTCCTTTATCCATGGGATTCTCCATGCAAGAATACTGGAGTGGGTTGCCCTCCTGTAAGGTATCTTCC
>NW_011494956.1:4073945-4081852 GCF_000754665.1 Bison bison bison
GGACAGGTGTCTTTTTAAGCCTCCTGTTCTCCAGGCTCTTGAGAATCACAGCCTCAGTTACTATGAGGTGCATGTGGAGTCCCTCAGCTGAGCATAGGCAGAAAAAGTTGAGAACCACTGCTGGAAGGTTTGGTTTTTTTTTTGTACCAAGTTCATTTTTATTTTATTTTATTTTATTTTTTAATTTTACAATATTGTATTGGTTTTGCCATATATCAACATGAATCCACCACAGGTATTTTTTAATTGAAGGATAATTGTTTTACAGAATTTTGTTGTTTTCTGCCATTCATCAACATGAATCAGCCATAGGTATACATATGTCCCCTCCCTCTTGAACCTCCCTCTCATCTCCCTCCCTATCCCACCCTTCTAGGTTGGTACAGAGCCCCTCTCTGAGTTCCCTGAATCACACAGCAGATTACCATTGGCTATCTATTTCACAGGACCCAAGAGAAAGGAGCAATATTTCCACAAGAGACTGACCCAGACTTGCCTGTGAGTGTCCAGGAGGTTCCACTGGAGGTGTGGGTTGGTGCTGGCCTACTGCAGGGTTGGGAGCACTGAGTGTATTAGCACACTCATGGGATTTTTTGAAGGAGGTCACCATTATCTTCATTACCTCCACCATAATTTGGCCCCAGGTGAAAAACAAGGAGGAAACACAGCTCCACTCATCAACAGAAAATTGGATTAAAGATTTACTGAGCATGGCCCCATCCATCAGAACAAGACCCAGTTTCCCCCTCAGTCAGTCCCTTCTAAAAGGAAGCATCCATAAGCCTCTTATCCTTTTCCATCAGAGGGCAGACAGAATGAAAACCACAATCACAGAAAACTAATCAATCTAATCACATGGACCACAGCCTTGTCTAACTCAATGAAACTATGAGCCACGCCATGTAGGGCCACCCAAGATGGATAGGTCATGGTGGAAAGTGCTGACAAAATGTGGTCTGCTGGAGAAGGGAATGGCAAACCACTTCAGCATTCTTGCCTTGAGAACCCCATGAGCAGTACGAAAAGGCAAAAAAATAGGACACTGAAAGATGGTCTCCCCAGGTTTGTAGGTGCCCAATAAGCTTCTGGAGGTCAGTGGAGAAATAAATCCAGAAAGAATGAAGAGACAGAGCCAAAGCAAAAACAACACCCAGTTGTGGATGTGACTGGTGATGGAAGCAAGGTCTGATGCTGTAAAGAGCAGTATTGCATAAGAAACCTGAAATGTTAGGTCCATGGATCAAGGCAAATTGGAAGTGGTCAAACAGGAGATGGCAAGAGTGAACATTGACATTTTAGGAATCAGTGAACTAAAATGGACTTAAATGGGTGAATTTAACTCAGATGATCATTTTATCTACTACTGTGGGCAAGAATCCCTTCAAAGAAATGGAGTAGCCATCATAGTCAACAAAAGAATCCAAAATGCAGTACTTGGATGCAATCTCAAAAATGACAGAATGATCACTGTTCATTTCCAAGGCAAACCATTCAATATCACGGTAATCCAAGTCTATGCCCCAACCAGTAATGCTGAAGAAGCTGAAATTGAATGGTTCTATGAAGACTTATAAGACCTTTTAGAACTAATACCCAAAAAAGATGTCCTTTTCATTAGAGGGGACTGGAATGTAAAAGTAGAAAGTCAAGAAACACCTGGAGTAACAAGTAAATTTGACCTTGGAGTACAGAATGAAGCAGGACAAAGGCTAATACAGTTTTTCCAAGAGAACACACTGGTCACAGGAAATACCCTCTTCCAACAACCCAAGAGAAGACTCTACACATGGACATCACTAGATGGTCAACACCTAAATCCGACTGATTACATTCTTTGCAGCCAAAGATGGAGAAGCTCTACACAGTCAGCAAAAACAAGACCAGGAGCTAACTGAGGCTCAGATCATGAACTCTTTATTGCCAAATTCAGACTTAAATTGAAGAAAGTGGGGAAAACCAGTAGACCATTCAGGTATGACCTAAATCAAATCCCTTATGATTATACAGTGGAAGTGAGAAATAGATTTAATGGACTAGATCTGATAGAGTGCTTGGTGAACTACGGATGGAGGTTTGTGACACTGTACAAGAGACAGAGATCAACACCATTCCAAAGCAAAAGAAATGCCAAAAAGCAAAATGGCTGTCTGAAAAGGCCTTACAAATAGCTGTGAAAAGAAGAGAAGCAAAAAGCAAAGGAGGAAAGGAAAGATATACCCATTTGAATGCAGAGTTCCAAAGAATATCAAGGAGAGATAAGCAAGCCTTTCTCAGTGATCAGTGCAAAGAAATAGAGGAAAACAATAGAATAGGAAAGACTAGAGATCTCTTCAAGTAAATTAGAGATACCAAGGGAACATTTCATGCAAAAATGGGCTCAATAAAGGACAGATATGGTATAGATCTAACAAAAGCCCAAGGTGGCAAGAATACACAGAAGAACTGTACAAAAAAGATCTTCACAACCCACATAATCACGATGGAGTGATCACTCAACAAGAGCCAGACATCCTGGAATGTGAAGTCAAGTGGGCCTTAGGAAGCATCACTATGAACAAAGCTAGTGGATGTGATGGAATTCCAGCTGAGCTGTTTCAAATCCTAAAAGATGATGCTGTGAAAATACTGCAGTCAATATTCCAGCAAATTTGGAAAACTCAGAAGTGGCCACAGGACTGGAAAAAGTCAGTTTTCATTTCAATCCAAAAGAAACAATGCCAAAGAATGCTCAAACTACCGCACAATTGCACTCATCTCACGTGCTAGTAAAGTAATGCTCAAAATTCTCCAAACCAGGCTTCAACAGTACGTGAATCGTGAACTTCCAGATGTTCAAGCTGGATTTAGAAAAGGCAGAGGAACCAGAGATCAAATTGCCAACATCTGCTGGATCATCAAAAAGCATATGAGTTCCAGTAAAACATCTATTTCTGCTTTATTGACTATGCCAAAGCCTTTGACTGTGTGAATCACAACAAACTCAGGAAAATTCTGAAAGAGATGGGAACACCAGACTACCTGACCTGCCTCTTGAGATATCTGTATGCAGGTCAGGAAGGAACAGTTAGAACTGGACATGGAACAACAGACGGGTGCCAAATAGGAAAAGGAGTACATCAAGGCTATATTGTCACCCTGCTTATTTAACGTTTATGCAGAGTACATCATGAGAAATGCTGGGCTGGATGAAGCACAAGCTGGAATCAAAACTGCCAGGAGAAATAGCAATAACCTCAGATATGCAGATGAGACCACCCTTATGGCAGAAAACGAAGAAGAACTAAGAAGCCTCTTGATGAAAGTGAGAGTGGAGAGTGAATAAGTTGGCTTAAAGCTCAACATTCAGAAAACTAAGATCATGGCATCCGGTCCCATCACTTCATGGCAAATAGATGGGGAAACAATGGAAACAGTGACAGACTATTTTGGGGGGCTCGAAAATCACTGCAGATGGTGACTACAGCCATGAAATTAAAAGATGCTTGCTCCTTGAAAGAAGAGTTATGACCAACCTAGACAGCATATTAAAAAACAGACATTACTTTGCCAACAAAGGTCCGTCCAGTCAAGGCTATAGTTTTTCCAGTAGACATGTATGGATGTGAGAGTTGGACTATAAAGAAAGCTGAGCACTGAAGAATTGATGCTTTTGAACTGTGGTGTTGGAGAAGACTCTTGAGAGTCCCTTGGACTGCAAGGAGATCCAACCAGTCCATCCTAAAGGAAATGAGCCCTGAATATTCATTGGAAGGACTGATGTTGAAGCTGAAACTCCAATACTGTGGCCACCTGATGCAAAGATCTGACTCATTTGAAAAGATCTTGATGCTGGGAAAGATTGAGAGTGGGAGGATAAAGTGATGACAGAGGATGAGATGGTTGGATGGCATCACCAACTCAATGGACATGAGTCTGCGTAAACTCCAGGAGTTGGTGATGGACAGCCAGGCCTGACGCCCTGCAGTCCATGGCGTCGCAGAGTCGGACATGACTGAGCAACTGAGCTGAACTGAACTGAACTGAACTGATATGTTTTATATATTATAATGTAAATTTCCATGTTACTCTGTCCATACCTCTCATCCTCTCTTCCCCCCACCATGTCCATAAGTGTGTTCTCTATATCTGTTTTTCCACAGCTACAAAATAGTTTTTAATAAATGATTTTCTTCAGTTCTCTCTACTGTGTAACTGACTGATAATTATCTATGATTATTTCTGGATATGGCTGGTTTCAATGAAAGATAAGATCCAAAGAACATGTCATTCTACATGAGACCTACACAGACAACTGTCTTAAGGGGAACAAAAGAGATAAAGACTAAGTGAAATATAATAAAAAGAGGACACACAAAGGCTACTCTTATTCTTCTTTTTAAAGTGTTTGGATAGAGCAGCCCTTGTCATACAAAGATTGCCATTTCAGATTCTGAATAAATCCTATGCCTGTGGTTAAGGATTTCTGTCTGCAGAAGGAAGTAGTAGGTTTTGGTTGCACAAGCTCATGCTTGAAATGGGTATGACTTGGAACATTCTAGAAAGATGAAATGGAAGATTTGAAGGAGTCAAAAATGGCTCATCTACAGAGAGAGGGGTCGACATGAGTCACTTACTCCTTTTCAGTGAGTAAGAGGTAAATGGACCCACATGTATGCCCAAAAATGTTTACTGGGTGTTTGGCCTGGGAGCTTCCCTGGTGGTAAAGATGAATGCACGAAACCTGGGTTCGATCCCTGGGTTTGGAAAATCCACCAGAGAAGGGAAAGGCTACCCACTCCAGTATTCTGGCCTGGACAATTCCATGGACTGTATAGTTCCATGGGGGTCACAAAGAGTCAGACATGACTGAACAAGTTTCACTTCACTTCACTGGCCTGGGAGATTCACTTAAAGAACCCCACTCTCCGGTGCAGTCAGAGGGAGTGAGGGTTTGCTCCTTCCTTCCACAGGACATTGGTCTGTGAACGTCTCCTCAATTTTCTATAGTGTATAACATTTTTTAGCAGTCTTTTATGACCTTTTAATTACAAGGCAACACATATACAAGACACTCTCTCTTACCACACTGGCGATGAGACGTGGAACCAAACTGATTTCAAGAAAAAATAATACAAATATTTCATGCCCAAATTTTGTGGAGCAATTTAATTTCCAAATTATCTGTCTCATTCCCAGTTCCTACTATGAAACTTATCTGCCTAAAACCCCTGGAAGTTACATCTACTTTTTCACTCTCCAACCAGGTCTGACAAAATCAGGGTATGGCACCACTGGGGCCAGGTACTCAGCCCCTCTAAACTGTGTCTGTGGTAACAGTATCTACTTAAAGCATTGTTTGCAACATTAAAATTTGATCATTTTTAGCACAGTGTATGGCACACACTGACTGCTTTGTATATTAATATTACCATAGCCATATTCAATTGAATGTTGATAGTTCAGGTATTCTCATACCCACAGTGGAATATTAATATACGAAGAAAACTGGACCTTATTCACACACCAGTATCTTGTTTGTTTGTCTCCATTTATACGGATATAAACTCACTTTTTAGAGGACAAAGGAGTTTGAAGTTGCTAAATTTGAGTATTTTATGCTTTTGCTTTGGTCAGGCCTCCAAAGGATAAGCACAAAACACTAAGATTTCAAAGCTCACATTCCAGAACAAAGTTCTAAACTATTTATATAGGATAAATAAACTTGTCTCCAGCTCACAATTTAGCAAATATATTTAATGCAATAAAACAGGAGAGGAAGATGAAGGATGAGCTATGTATCTCTTTCCAGTCTCATCCTCTGTGATTTGGGCATTGGGGTCGGAAGCCAGTAAAACTGATAAAGAAGAGACAATGTAGGCATTTTGACACAAGTGAAGTTGTTTTAGAGACAAAGCTTATCCCTACCATTTATACATGATTTGAGGCTCTTCTAGCACTCTGAAAATTAGAAGCTTTGACAGCACTTAGACCCAGTGTCCTTGGTATGAAAGGTGATATTCCTACAACAGGTCATAGTACAGGTGAGGTTTCTTTAGATGACATTGGAGATGGATAAGTGAAAGCAAGGACCCAAGAAACAGCGAGCAGCATGCAATGTCAAAATAATAAGGATAGACTAAATTTTAAAAATACATTAAGTATTTCTAGACTCTGATATGACTTGGTCACATGAAGAGTTTTGCTAATAACCTCATAGGGAGCTAGTGAGCCAGCAGGGACTTGGGTTAAGTTGTTATTTTTGTAATTAATACTCTAAAGAGTATTTGACTTTTATCAGGTGTTGTGTGTTGTCCTTAGTTGCTCAGTCATGTCCAACTCTTTGTGATCCCATGGACTGTACCCGTCCAGGTGACCCCATGGACTGTACACCTCCAGGCGACCCCATGGACTGTACCCCTCCAGGCTCCTTTGTCCATGAGGATTCTCCAGGCAAGAATACTAGGGCAGGTTGCCATGCCCGCCTCCAGGGGATCTACCCAAGCCAGCGATCAAACCCCGGTCTCCTGCATGGCAGGCAGATTCTTTACCATCTGAGCCACTTGACGATAAATTAGCTACACAAATTGAGGGGTGTTCTTGTAGGTATGTGTGTTTTATTTTCTGAATGTGAAACTTCCAAGAAGTAGCATTAACCTTGGGTGACTTGTCACTTAATATGTGAACATGTCAGATTCACATATGCTCCCCAAGCAAGTAAATACATTTGATAGGTGAAAATGAAATTTTCAATTACTTTACAGAAGCAATCCCACATGCAAAGTCTGCAGGGCAATTATCAGTACTCAAACTACTAGATGACTAGAGAAATTTTTGGTTTAGATTAGTTTATTTTAGTTTGAATTCCACAGTTTATAAGCCAAATGTCTACTGAATGACTATCTAAAGGTAATTCCTACTTCTAAGCAAAAGAGTTACCCTTGCTGTTGTGTAGGTATTATGAACACTGGTAGAATAGCACTGCTTTCTTGTTTTTTATGTGAGAAAAAAATATTAAAATCAATATGGTTAAAACTGCACACACGTCTTGGGACATTGATGCAGTCTGGAGATGCAGCTGTCTGGAATTTAATTTTGCTACTATATGAGTAATTGTTGTAGATTATTTCTTCATGACTGTGTATGTGTCAGATACATGTGACCACCTCACACTATCAATACTAGCTTAAAATGCTTGAAGTCGTCAATGCAGACCTTCCTTAGCTTCTTACTAATCTACCAACTTATCTGAATTCACATTCATACTTTCTTTTTCTCCCTCCTTATCACAAAGGAAGAGGTACCTGTCTTTCCTCCCGTCAAAAAGGCAACCAGATGTCCATCAACAGATGAATGGATAAAGAAGCTGTGGTACATATATACAATGGAATATTACTCAGCCATAAAAAGGAATGCCTTTGACTAAGTTATAATAAGGTGGATGAACCTAGAACCTATTGTACAGAGTGAAGTAAGTCAGAAAGAGAAAGATAAATATCATATTCTAACACATATATATGGAATCTAGAAAAATGATACTGAAGAATCTATTTTATTTACAGGGCAGCATTGGAGAAACAGACATAGAAAATAGATTTATGTACATGGGAAGAGGGGAGGAAAGGGTAAGATGTATGGAAAGAGTAACATGAAAACTTATTTCAGTTCAGTTCATTTCAGTCACTCAGTCGTGTCCAACTCTTCACGACCCCATGAATCACAGCACGCCAGGCCTCCCTGTCCATCACCAACTCCTGGAGTTCACTCAGACTCATGTCCATCGAGTCAGTGATGCCATCCAGCCATCTCATCCTCTGTTGTCCCCTTCTCCTCCTGCCCCCAATTCCTCCCAGCATCAGAGTCTTTTCCAATGAGTCAATTCTTCGCATGAGGTGGCCAAAGTACTGGAGTTTCAGCTTTAGCATCATTCC
>NW_011494956.1:4081952-4082520 GCF_000754665.1 Bison bison bison
CCTTCTGCACAGTCCAACTCTCACATCCATACATGACCACAGGAAAAACCATAGCCTTGACTAGACAAACCTTTGTTGGCAAAGTAACGTCTCTGCTTTTGAATATGCTATCTAGGTTGGTCACAACTTTTCTTCCAAGGAGTAAGTGTCTTTTCATTTCATGGCTGCAGTCACCATTTGCAGTGATTTTGGAGCCCCCCAAAATAAAGTCTGACACTGTTTCCACTGTTTCTCCATCATTTTCCCATGAAGTGATGGGACTGGATGCCATGATCTTGGTTTTCTGAATGTTGATCTTTAAGCCAACTTTTTCACTCTCCACTTTCACTTTCATCAAGAGGCTTTTCAGTTCCTCTTCACTTTCTGCCATAAGAGTGGTGTCATATGCATATCTGAGGTTATTGATATTTCTCCTGGCAATCTTGATTCCAGCTTGTGTTTCTTCCAGCCCAGCGTTTCTCATGATGTATTCTGCATATAAGTTAAATAAGCAGGGTGATAATATACAGCCTTGACGTACTCCTTTTCCTATTTGGAACCAGTCTGTTGTTCCATGTCCAGTTCCTGT
>NW_011494956.1:4082620-4086828 GCF_000754665.1 Bison bison bison
TCAGAATTTTCCACAGTTTATTGTGATCCACACAGTCAAAGGCTTTGGCATAGTCAATAAAGCAGAAATAGATATTTTTCTGGAACTCTCTTACTTTTTCCATGATCCAGCAGATGTTGGCAATTTGATCTCTGGTTCCTCTGCCTTTTCTAAAACCAGCTTGAACATCAGGAAGTTCACAGTTCACATATTGCTGAAGCCTGGCTTGGAGAATTTTGAGCATTACTTTACTAGCGTGTGAGATGAGTGCAACTGTGCAGTAGTTTGAGCATTCTTTGGCATTGCCTTTCTTTGGGATTGGAATGAAAACTGACCTTTTCCCATCCTGTGGCCACTGCTAAGTTTTCCAACTTTGCTGGCATATTGAGTACAGCACTTTCAAAGCATCATCTTTCAGGATTTGAAATAGCTCAACTGGAATTCCATCACCTCCACTAGCTAACAATTGTTCGTAGTGATGCTTTCTAAGGCCCACTTGACTTCACATTCCAGGATGTCTGGCTCTAGATGAGTGATCACACCATCGTGATTATCTGGGTCGTGAAGATCTTTTTTGTACCATTCTTCTGTGTATTCTTGCCACCTCTTCTTAGTATCTTCTGCTTCTGTTAGGTCCATACCATTTCTGTCCTTTATCGAGCCCATCTTTGCATGAAATATCCCCTTGGTATCTCTAATTTTCTTGAAGAGATCTCTAGTCTTTCCCATTCTGTTATTTTCCTCTATTTCTTTGCATTGATCACCGAGGAAGGTTTACATTACCATATGTAAAATAGATCACCAATGGGAATTTGCTGTATAGCTCAGGAAACAAACTCTGGGGCTCTGTATCAACCTAAAAGGGTGAGATGGTGAGGGAGATGGGAGGGGGTTGAAAAGGGAGGAGATATATGTATACCTATGGCTGATCCATATTGAGGTTTGACAGAGAACAATAAAATTCTGTAAAGCAATTATCCTTCACTAAAAAATAAATTAATTTAAAAAAAGGCAACCAAACTATTGGTTTCTATATGCCTTCATCCTCCCAAAGAACCTTCCCCAATCAATTAGCTCCTTTCTCTTCATCTCCAACCTCTTTCCCTACAGTGGAGTGTTGCTCTTTTGAGTTAGCAGAATTAAACATAATCTGAGAATTTTTTAAAAGAACAAATTCATGAGCCCCACCCTAGGCCTACCTAATCACAAACTCTGGAGTTGGGATGCATCAATCTGTGTTTCAACAAAATGAAGGTAATTTAATTGTCACAAGAGTGTGAGAAGTACTAGATTTTTCTATACATTAGAATCACCTGGGAGCTTTAAAAAAACTATTGCTGCTTTGTCCCATCCCCAGAGACTGATTTCATTCATCTAAGGTAGAGCCTGTGCACTGGATTTCTCTTAATAGAATTTTAAAGAACAGTTTTAGGTTCACAGCACAGAGATCTTTCCATATACCTTTTGCCCCCACATACAAAGAGGCCCTGTAATTTTTGAAAGCTCTCCAGGTGATCCTCATGTGTATTGACATTTGGGAACCACTCCCATGAATATTTTTCTTATTAGTATTTAAACATGCTCATGATTCTCTTATTTCTCCTCACATTTCCCTCAATCACATAGCTTCCTCTAGCTTTAACATTTTTATTGTTGTTCTTTTATATCTAAGCTTGATTCTTCTTTTTAAAACATATTTTTTATTTATTTGATTGTGCCAAGCCTTAGTTGCAGCATGTGGGATCTTTAGTTGTTGCATGCAAACTCTAATTTGCAGCATGTGGAATCTAGTTCCCTGATCAGGGATAGAACCTAGGCCCCCTGCACTGGAAGCATAGATTCTTAGTCACTGGACCCCTAGGTGAGTTCTAAGTTTGATTATTCTCTACTTTCCTTCTCTACTTCCTATTTACCATCCAGATCACTGTGATTTTTCTCCCATATCCACCATATCCTCCTTATTTCACCAAGAGACTCTTTTAAACCTTATCTTATTTGACTTCTCTAGGGCATTTGGTTGGAGAAGGAAATGGCAACCCACTCACTTGCCTGGAGAATCCCAGGGACGGGGGAGCCTGGTGGGCTGCCGTCTATGGGTCGCACAGAGTCGGACACGACTGAAGCGAGTTAGCAGCAGCAGCAGCAGGGCATTTGGTGTTGCTGACAATTCCTTCTTGAACTTTTCTAGTTCACTGGTTTCCACAGAAGCTGTTCTCTGGGGTTGATTCCCCAGTTCTTCCCACTCATTTTCAGTCTCTATTAGATCTTCTCTTGTGCTTATCCCTTAAGTGTTGATGTTCTTCAAGTTTGCATCCCAGGCTCTCTTCTGATCTAACTTGGTGAGAAAGTCAGAGGTACATGGAGAATTTTTTAACTAGTTTTATTAATGAATAGCATGTGAATAATTTAAAAAGCCAAACACCACACACACACACACACACACAAAAAACCTTAGAAGTCTCTGGCTACTCCTCTTTATCCAGTTTCTCATAAAAACAAACAAACACACTTGCTGGGGTTTTTATTTGGAATTCCATTGAATCCATAGATCAATCTTTGAAAACTGACATTTTCACAATATTAAACATCCACTCTGAGAACATAGCACCTTTCTCTTTTATGTAGGTTTTTAATCTCTATCATCAAAGTTTTGTAGTTAGCAGAGTAGAGGTGTTACATATTTTTCATTACTTTTAACTTGATATTTGATGTTTTTATGCTGAAGTACACGGCATCTATTAAATTATATTTTAAATTTTTGTTTCTAGTCTATGGGAATAAATTGATTTTGTTTATACTGACTTGCATACTATGACTTTGCTAAATTCACTTATTAATTCTTATAGCTTCTTTACAGTCTTGGATTTTTTTTGTGCACACAATCATCATATGTAAATAAAAATAAGTGCAATTTTACACTTTCCAATTTTATGGACTTTTCTCTCTTTCTTGCTTTCTTTGAACTTGATAAAACCTCTAGTATAATAGTGAATAAACATATTAGCAGGAGATTTCTTTTTTCCCAACTTTTTTTAAGGGGAAATCTTTTGATAGTTCACCTTTATACATGTTGTTACCCCTAGGTTTTTGATAGATACTCTTAATCTAAGTAAGTTTAATTCTATTCCTAAATTGCTGAGATTTTTACCAACTTTGTTATTGTTGTTCAGTTGCTCAGTCGCATCCAACTCTTTGTGACCCCACGGACTGCAGCATGCCAGGCTTTCCTGTTCTCCACTATCTCCCAGAGTCTACTCAAACTCATGCCCATTGAGTTAGTGATGCCATCCAACCATCTCATCCTCTGTTGCTCCCTTCTCCTCCTGCCCTCAATATTTCTCAGTATCAGGGTGTTTTCCAATGAGTCGGCTCTATGCATCAGGTGGCCTAAATATTGGAGCTTCAGCATCACTCCTTTCAATGAATATTCAGGGTTGATTTCCTTTAGGATTGACTTGTTTGATCTCCTTGCTGTCCAAGGGATTCTCAAGAGTCTTCTCTAGCACCACAGTTTGAAAGCATCAATTCTTCAGCACCCAACCCTCTTTATGGTTCAATGCTCACATCTGTACATGATGTATATGTCACATCCAGTATGAGTACTGGAAAAGCCACAGCTTTTCCAACTTACATTTAGTTAATTTTTATGCATCTAGTCACATGGTTTTTCTCCTTATTCTGACAAGTTGGTGAATTAAACTGATTGATTTTGAACTATTTAGCTAAACTTTAGCTAGTCTTAAAATATCAATCATATTCCCATACCCCGCTTGATCATAATGTTTAGTTCATCTATTTTTGCTGGTGAGTACTAATTGATAGTCTGTTAAGATATTTATATCTATGTTCATGAGTGACTTTAGTCTGTAATCTCTCCCTTTACAATATTCTTGTTATGTTTTGGAACTAGGGTTAATGTGACCCAATGCTATGCTGATAAATGTTGTCATTGGTTTTCCAGGGGAAATAAAAGGCCTTGATTTATAGTGATGATGCTTACCTTGGTGAACATACTCCCATTACAGCTGATTTCAGTCTGCCAACGCGATATCATTGAATACAGATTCAGAAATAGATGCTCACAATAGGTCCTTGTTAGCTGGCTGCAGTATAATACTACTCCGAACTTAAAAAAAAAAAAAAAAAAAGGCTGGAATTTGTTCTTACATTCTGAAAGAATTGGTATACTTTTTTTACTTCCTCTTTAAATTTTTGTTGACATTCACGTG
>NW_011494956.1:4086982-4091106 GCF_000754665.1 Bison bison bison
TCAGTCGTGTCCGACTCTGTGTGACCCCATAGACGGCAGCCCACCAGGCTCCCCTGTCCCTGGGATTCTCCAGGCAAAAACACTGGAGGGGGCTGCCATTAACTTTTCCTTAATACGAGACATTTTATTTTCTTCCTCTACAAAGAGTAAGTTTTCAATTGCACTGTATCTTTTAAAAAACCTATTATTTAAAATGTAAGTACCGTATTCCAGGAAAAAGAAAAGCAAATTAAGCAAAGAGCAAAAAGAACCTTGTGAGTCTGCTGACAAGTACATCTGTAGTTAGCTAAAAAATTACCAGTGGATTTGTCAAATGGTATTGAAGGAAGATTTACATGAATAAAGGCTCACTTTATCTTATGCTAAGACATTAGTTTAATCAGTGGCTCACTTTCTCTTTAGCCAAAACATTAGATAAATCATGTTTGGAAAATAAAACCCAGAGGCAGAAACTAATTGGAAATGTTGCTTTTAGGTAATGAAGCACTTATGCATACATTTTGGGGACTCATTAAGTTTTAGTTTGGGGAAGTTTTCACATAACTCATGTAAAGAAATGCATAGTTGTTGAGATATATAACTACCAAATTCTGAGTAAAAAAGGAATTTGGAACTTTACTTCATCAAATATTCCATCAAAATTTTGACTAAATTGTAGGGGTCCAAAGATAGAACAATGAACAAAGCTGTATTCTAGTAACTAAGGAGATTAGCAGGAGAGACATATATTTAAACAAATATGCTGCTAAGTCGCTTCAGTTGTGTCCGACTCTGTGCGACCCCATAGACGGCAGCCCACCAGGCTCCCCCGTCCCTGGGATTCTCCAGGCAAGAACACTGGAGTGGGTTGCCATTTCCTTTTCCAATGCATGAAAGTGAAAAAATAAAGTGAAGTCGCTCAGTTGTGTCTGACTCTTAGGGACCTCATGGACTGCAGCCCACCAGGCCCCTCGGTCCATGGGATTTTCCAGGCAAGAGTACTGGAGTGGGGTGCCATCGCCTTTAAACAAATATATTTAAACCCACTATTACTCCACCAGGTGATAAGGGCAATTAAAGAGATTTATATTAAGTACTGGACCAGAAAAGATCAGTTATCATTCCAATCCTGAAGAAAGGCAATGTAAAAGAATGTTCAAACTACTGAACAATTGCACTCATTTCACTTGCTAGCAAAGTAATGTTCAAAATTCTCCAAGCCAGGCCTCAACAGTATGTGAATCGTGAACTTTCAGATGTTCAAGCTGGATTTAGAAAAGGCAGAGGAACCAGAGATCAAATTGCCATCATTCGTTGGATCATCGAGAAAGCAAGAGAGTTCCAGAAAAACATCTATTTCCGCTTTATTGACTACACTAAAGCCTTTGACAGTGTGGATCACAACAAATTGTGGAAAATTTTTCAAGAGATGGGAATACAAGACCACATTACCTGCATCCTGAGAAATCTGTATGCAGGTCAAGAAGCAACAGTTAGAAACAGACTTGGAACAACAGATTCCAAATCGGGAAAGGAGTACATCAAGGCTGTATTTTGTCACCCTGTTTATTTAACTTATATGCAGAGTACATCATGAGAAACACCCTGCTGGATGAAGTGCAAGCTGGAATCAAGATTGCCGAGAGAAATATCAATAACCTCTGATATGCAGATGACACCACTCTAATGGCAGAAAGTGAAGAGGAACTAAAGAGCCTATTGTTGAAAATGAAAGAGGAGAGTGAAAAAGTTGACTTAAAGCTCAACATTCAGAAAACTAAGATCATGGCATCCAGTCCCATCACTTCATGGCAAAGAATGGGGAAACAATGGAAACAGTGACAGACTTTATTTTGGGGGGCTCCAAAATCACTGCAGATGGTGACTGCAGCCATGAAATTAAAAGAGGTTTGCTCTTTGGAAGAAAAGTTATGACCAACCTAGACTGTATATTAAAAAGCAGAGACATTACTTTGCCAACAAAAGTCCATCTAGTCAAAGGTATTTTTTTTTTTTCCAGTAGTCATGTATGGTTGTGAGAGTTGGGCTATAAAGAAAGTTGAGCACCAAAGAACTGATGCTTTTGAACTGTGGTGTTGGAGAAGACTCTTGAGAGTCCTTTGGACTGCAACGAGAGTCTATCCTAAAGGAAATCATTCCTGAATGTTCTTTGGAAGGACTGATGCTAAAGCTGAAACTCCAATACTTTGGCCACCTGATATGAAGAACAGACTCATTGGAAAAGACCCTGATGCTGAGCAAAATTGAAGGCAGGAGGAGAAGGGGACGACAGAAGATGAGATGGTTGGATGGCATGAACGACTGGATGGACACAAGTTTGAATAAGCTCCGGGAGTTGGTGAAGGACAGGGAAACCTGGTGTGTGGCAGTCCATGGGTTTACAGAGTGGGACACTACTGAGCAACTGAACTGAACTGATATTTAGTACTATAGAGACAGCAATACTTTTTTTTAGGTAAGAGACTGAGTCTACTAACAGTGTTATAGTCTTTTTGTCTCTCCTCTCCCTCCCTCCCTTCTTCTCTCCCCCTCTCTCTGCCTTCCTCCTCCTTCCTTTCCCCCTCTGGTAGATTTATTTTTAAGATCAGTTTGAAAAAGGGTCACAGTATTCCTTCAGTAGGTCTTCCCTGGTGGTACAGTGGTAAAGAACCTCCCCTGGAGGACGAAATGGCAACCCACTCCAGTATTCTTGCCTGGAGAATTCCAAGGACAGAGGAGCTAAGTAGGCTACAGTCCAGGGGGTCGCAAAGAGTCAGAGTTGGAGATGCATGAGCCTCTGAACACATTCCTTCAGTAAACCAGAGGAAGTCACTTTTAAGTCCTATGGTTTGCAAAAAGATTTGCTCAGCCCAAAGGAAGAGGAATTCACTCCCAGAAGCATCACTATGGGCATAGAGCTGTTTAGCACAACTAAGCACATTTAGGGTTAATGAGTACCATCCTCATAGGAAAGAGAAATCTGATATCTGAGAGTTAAGAAATTTTACTCATGGTGAAAATAAATGAGTCAATCTCCAATCTGTCCAGGAAAAGTCTTGCTTGTTGATTAGGATAGGTTTCATCACATCTTTAAGTATGACAGCTGTTTAAAGAGTTGTTGAGGGGGCGGTCCTAGGATGGCAGAGGAATACGATGGGGAGACCACTTTCTCCCCTACAAATTCATTGAAAGAACATTTGAACACAGCAAATTCCACAAAACAACTTCTGAATGCTGGAAGAGGACATCAGGCACCCAGAAAGGCAGCCCAATGTATTTGAAAGGAGGTAGGACAAAAGATAAAAGATATAAAGAGAGACAAAAGAGGTAGGGACAGAGATCTGTCCCGGGAAGGGCGTCTTAAAAGAGGATAAGTTTCTAAACACCAGGAAACACTCTCACCAGCACATTTATGGGGAGTTTTGGAAACTCAGATGGCAACATAACAGGGAGGAAAAATAAATAAATAAATAAAACCCACAGATTATGTGCCTAACGGCACCTCCCAGTGTTTGCATCTGCCATCAGCAATCGGGGGCTGAACAGAGAGATGCGGGTTGCATTGCTTAGGGTAAGGACCAGGCCTGAATGCAATGAGGGCAATCTGAGGGAACTAACGTGAGATAGCAACCCAAACTGTGGGATAGCCAGAGAGAGAGAGAGAGGGAAAAAAAGAGAGAGAGAGAGAGAACTATCCTGTGAAAAGCCCTAACCTAAGGCACTGCCAGGCCTGCCCATAGAACAAAGGACTGAGCAAATACCAGAGGAGAGCTAGCAGGCCGTGGACCGGCCCATCCCCCACCTGAGACAGGGAAGCAGGCGGGGGGCAGCCAGAGCTGGAGAGGGGCAATCTCGGCCCCAGAGAGGCATCCTCTACCAAACTGCAAGCAGGCTCCCAGTCGCTTGGGATTCTGGATGGTTGACATCCGCTGGGAGGGTCGCAGCCAGAGATCAGCTCCCCAGAAGAGACACACGGCACACCTGAGATGGGCGTGCCCACTGCCACCCAGGAAACTGAGCAGTTGGGACTGGGGAGGTGATAAGACGGACTCCCCACATGGGGAGACTGTGCTCGCCAAGGACCTGGTTGCCTAATCTGCTTGGAACTGGGAAGGGCACAAAACGCAGGCCCAACCAAGACTGCA
>NW_011494956.1:4091206-4102898 GCF_000754665.1 Bison bison bison
AACCAAGACTACACCTTTGTGGAGTACTCAGAACCTGAACCTGAGCAGCTTAGACCTGGGAAGTGCAGGCAAACCAGGGCCTATCTCAGAGGGAGGAACACGACAAACAAATATCACTGGTGTGTGTGGGGAGTGCTCTCAGTGTCTTGGCCACACAGGGTTTGCCCCCACTCATGGTGCTTGCCGTTTCCCAGTCTACACTTCTCAGGTTCTAGGTTGCTCTGCTGGGGAACTGTCTGAGGCGGGCCCTGAGCCTAAATAAGTGAAACCTTAGCCCCCTCGTTCCAGGGCAGAAATTAGACACTTAAGAGACCAGCAAACAGAGGAAGCTAAAATAAACAGAGGGAACCACTTTGGAAGTGACAGGGGCAACAGATTAAAATCCTGTAGTTAGCACTGACTACATTGGAAGGGGCCTATAGATCTTGAGAAGTATAAGCCATATCAAGGAACTATCTTAACTGAACTGACCCCACACTGCCCACAACAGCTCCAGAAAAATTCCTAGATATATTTTTACTATTATAATTTTATAAATTAAAAAAAAATTAAGTCTTCTATTACTCCTTTAATTTTCATTTTTATAATGTACTATTACTTTGCAAAAAAAAGACCCTATTTTTAATGAAAATTTCATATATATTTTTTATCATTTTTGTGACTTTGTTTTTTTCTTTAATATTGTATTTTTGAGAGTCTAAACTCTACTCTAGATCTTTAATCTTTGCTTTTTGGTATTTGTTATCAATTTTGTACCTTTAAGAGCCCAATCTTCAGTACTCATTTTTACTTGGGAGTGTGATTACTGGCTTGATTGCTCTCTCCCCCTTTGACTCTTCTTTTTCTCCACTAGGTCACCTCTATCTCTGCCCTAATCCTTCTCTTCTCTACCCAACTCTGTGAATCTCTGTGTGTGTTCCAGGCTGTGGAGAACACTTAGGGAACTGATTACTGGCTGGATCTGTCTCTCTCCATTTGATTCCCCCTTTTCTCCTCCTGGAAACCTCTGTCTCCTTCCTCCCTCTTCTTTTCTCTGTGTAACTCTGTGAACCTCTCTGAGGGGTCCAGACTGTGGTGAGCACACAGGGAATTGATTAATGACTAGCTTGCTCTCTCCCCTTTTGATTCCCCCCTCTTCTCCTCCTGGTCACATCTATCTCCCTCCTCCCTCTTCTCCTCTCCATGTAACTCTGCGTACCTCTCCAGGTGTCTCTCACTGTGGAGAAGCTTTTCATCATTAACCTAGATGTTTTATCATTGGTGTTATATAGATGGAGAAGTCTTGAGGTTACTGTAAGAATAATACTGAAAACCAGAGGCAGGAGGCTTAAGTCCCAAACCTGAGAACACCAGAGAACTCCTGACTCCAGGGAATATTAATTGATAAGAGCTCATCCAAAATCCTCCATACCTACACTGAAACCAAGCACCCACCAAGGGCCAACAAGTTCCAGAGTAAGACATACCATGCAAATTCCCCAGCAACACAGGAACATAGTCCTGAGCTTCAATATACAGGCTGCCCAAAGTCACACCAAACCCATAGACTACTCAAAACTCACTACTGGACTCACTACTATTGCACTCCAGAGAGAAGAAATCCAGCTCCACCCACCAGAACACTGACACAAGCTTCCCTAACCAGGAAAATTTGACAAGCCACCCGTCTAACCATACCCACAGCAAGGAACCTCCACAATAAAGAGGAACAACAAACTGCCAGAATACAGAAAGGCAATCCCAAACACTGAAATCTAAACAAGATGAAAAGGCAGAGAAATACTCAGCAGGTAGAGGAACATGATAAATGCCCATCAAACCAAACAAAAGAGGAGGAGATAGGCAGTCTATCTGAAAAAGAATGCAGAATAATGATAGTAATAATGATCCAAAATCTTGAAAACAAAATGGAGTTAGAAATAAATAACCTGGACACAAAGATTGAGAAGATGCAAGAAATGTTTAACAAGGACCTGGAAGAAATAAAAAAAGAGTCCATCAATAATGAATAATGCAATAAATGATCAAAAACACTCTGGAGGGAACCAACAGTAGAATAATGGAGGCAGAAGATAGGATAAGTGAGGTAGAAGATAGAATGGTAGAAATAAATGAAGCAGAGAGGATAAAAGAAAAAAGAATTAAAAGAAATGAGGACAATCTCAGAAACCTCTGGGACAATGTTAAACACCCCAATATTTGAATCATAGGAGTCCCAGAAGAAAAATACAAAAAGAAAGGCCATGAAAAAATACTTGAGGAGATAATAGTTGAAAACTTCCCTTAAATGGGGAAGGAAATAGCCACCCAAGTCCAAGAAACCCAGAGAGTCCCAAACAGGATAAACACAAGGCGAAACACCCCAAGACCCATATTAATCAAATTAACAAAGATCAAACACAAAGAACAAATATTAAAAGCAGCAAGGGAAAAACAACAAATAACACACAAAGGGATTCCCATAAGGATAACATCTGATCTTTCAATAGAAATTCTTCAGTCCAGAAGGGAATGGCAGGACATACTTAAAGTGATGAAAGAGAAAAACCTACAAGCCAGATTACTGTATCCAGCAAGGATCTCATTCAAATATGAAGAAGAAATCAAGAGCTTTACAGACAAGCAAAAGCTGAGAGAATTCAGCACCACCAAACCAGCTCTTCAACAAATGCTAAAGGATATCTCTAGACAGGAAACACAGAAAGTGTATAAACTTGAACCCAAAACAACAAAGTAAATGACAATGGGATTATACTTATCAATCATTAACTTATATGTAAATAGGTTGAATGCCCCAACCAAAAGACAAAGACTGGCTTAATGGGTACAAAAACAAGACCTCTATATATGTTGTCTACAAGAGACCCACCTCAAAACAAGGGACACATACAGAGTGAAAATGAAAGGCTGAAAAAGATATTCCACGCAAATAGAGACCAAAAGAAAGCAGGAATAGCAATACTCATATCAGATAGAATAGATGTTAAAATAAAGGCTGTGAAAAAAGACACTACATAATGATCAAAGGATCAATCCAAGAAGAACATATAAGAATTATAAATATATATGCACCCAACATAGGAGCACCACAATATATAATGCAAATGCTAACAAGTATGAAAGGGAAATTAACAATAACACAGTAATAGTGGGAGACTTTAATACCCCACTCACATCTATGGATAGATCAACTAAACAAAAAATTAACAAGGAAACACAAAATTTAAATAATACAATGGACCAGTTAGACCTAATTGATATCTATAGGACAATTCACCCCAAAACAATGAATTTCACCCTTTTTTCTCAAGTGCACATGGAAACTTCTCCAGGATAGATCACATCCTGGGCTATAAATCTAGCCTTGGTAAATTCAAAAAAATTGAAATCATTCCAAGCATCTTTTCTGACCACAGTACAGTAAGATTAGATCTCAATTACAGGAGAAAAACTATTAAAAATTCCAACATATGGAGGCTGAACAACACCCTGCTGAATAACCAACAAGTCACAGAAGACATTTAAAAAAATTAAATGCATAGAAATGAATGAAAATGAAAACACAACAACCCCAAACCTATGGGACACTGTAAAAGTAGTGCTAAGGGGAAGGTTCATAGCAATACAGGCTTACCTCAAGAAACAAGAAAAAAGTCAAATAAATAACCTAACTCTACACCTAAAGCAACTAGAAAAGGAAGAAATTAAGAACTCCAGGGTTAGTAGAAGGAAAGAAATCTTAAAAATTAGGGCAGAAATAAATGCAGAAGAAACAAAAGAGACCATAGCAAAATCAATAAAGCTAAAAGCTGGTACTTTGAGAAGATAAATAAAATTGACAAACCATTAGCCAGACTCACCAAGAAACAAAGGGAGAAGAATAAAATCAACAAAATTAGAAATTAAAAGGGAGAAATCACAACAGACAACAAAGAAATACAAAGGTTCATAAGAGACTACTATCAGGAACTATATGCCAATAAAATGGAAAACCGGGAAGAAATAGACAAATTCTTAGAAAAGTATAACTTTCCAAAACTGAACCAAGAAGAAATAGAAAATCTTAACAGACCCATCACAAGCATGGAAATTGAACTGTAATCAGAAATCTTCCAGCAAACAAAAGCCCAGGACCAGATGGCTTCATAGCTGAATTCTACCAAAAATTTAGAGAAGAGCTAACAACTATCCTACTCAAATTTTTTCAGAAAATTGAAGAGGAAGATAAATTTCCAAACTCATTCTATGAGGTCACCATCACCCTAATACTAAAACTAGACGAAGATGCCACAAAAAAAAAGAGAAAAGTACAGGCCAATATCACTGATGAACATAGATGCAAAAATCCTTAACAAAATTCTAGCAAACAGAATCCAAAAACATATTAAAAAAATCATACATCATGACCAAGTGGGCTTTATCCCAGGGATGCAAGGATTCTTCAATATCTGCAAATCAATCAATGTAATACACCACATTAACAAATTAAAAGATAAAAAGCATATGATTATCTCAATAGATGCAGAGAAAGCCATTGACAAAAGTGAACATCCATTTATGATAAAAACCCTCCAGAAAGCAGGAATAGAAGGAACATACCTCAACATAATAAAAGCTATATATGACAAACCCACAGCAAACATTATCCTCAATGGTGAAAAATTGAAAGCATTTCTCCTAAAATCAGGAACAAGACAAAGGTACCCACTTTCACCACTACTATTCAACATAGTTTTGGAAGTTTTGGCCACAGCAATCAGAGCAGAAAAAGAAATAAAAGGAACTCAAATTGGAAAAGAAGAAGTAAAACTCTCACTGTTTGCAGATGAAGTGATCCTCTACATAGAAAACCCTAAAGACTCCACCAGAAAATTACTAGAGCTAATCAATGAATATAGTAAAGTTGCAGGATATAAAATCAACACACAGAAATCCCTTGCATTCCTATACGCTAACAATGAGAAAACAGAAAGAGATATTAAGGAAACAATTCCATTCACCATTGCAATGAAAAGAATAAAATACTTCGGAATATATCTACCTAAAGAAACAAAAGACCTATATATAGAAAACTATAAAACACTGATGAAAGATATCAAAGAGGACACAAATAGATGGAGAAATATACCGTGTTCATAGATCAGAAGAATCAATATAGTGAAAATGAATATACTACCCAAAGCAATCTATAGATTCAATGCAATCCCTGTCAAGCTACCAATGGTACTTTTCACAGAGCTAGAAAAAAATTTTCACAATTTGTATGGAAATACAAAAAACCTCGAATAGCCAAAGCAATCTTGAGAAAGAAGAATGGAACTGGAGGAATCAAGCTGCCTGACTTCAGGCTCTACTACAAAGCTGCAGTCATCAAGACAGGATGGTATGGGAAAAAGACAGAAATATAGATAAATGGAACAAAATAGAAAGCCCAGAGATAAATCCACGCACCTATAGACACCTTATCTTCAACAAAGGAGGCAAGAATATACAATGGAGAAAAGACAATCTCTTTAACAAGTGGTGCTGGGAAAACTGGTCAACCATTTGTAAAAGACTGAAACTAGAACACTTTCTAACACCACATACAAAAATAAACTCAAAATGGATTAAAGATCTAAAATTAAAGACCAGAAACTATAAAACTTCTGGGGGAAAACATAGGCAAAACACTCTCTGACATAAATCACAGCAGGATCCTCTATGACTCACCTCCCAGAGTAATGGAAATAAAAGCAAAAACAAACAAATGGGACCTAATTAAACTTAAAAGCTTTCACACAACAAAGGAAATATAAGCAAGGTGAAAAGACAGCCTTCAGAATGGGAGAAAATAATAGCAAATGAAGCAACTGACAAAGAATTAATCTCAAAAACACACAAGCAACTCCTGTAGCTCAATTCCAGAAAAATAAACGACCCAATCAAAAAATGGACCAAAGAACTAAACAGGCATTTCTCTAAATAAGATATATAGATGGCTAACAAACACATGAAAAGATGCTCAACATCATTCATTATCAGAGAAATGCAAATCAAAACCACAAAGAAGTACCATCTCACGCTAGTCAGAATAGCTTCTATTCTAAATTCTACATACAATAAATGCTGGAGAGGGTGTGGAGAAAAGGCAATCCTCTTACACTGTTGGTGGGAATGCAAACTAATACAGCCACTATGGAGAACAGTGTGGAGATTCCTTAAAAGACTGGAAATAGAACTGCCATATGACCCAGCAATCCCACTACTGGGCATATACATTATGGAAACCAGAAAGGAAAGAGACACGTGTACCCCAATGTTCACCACAGCACTGTTTATAATAGCCAGGACATGGAAGCAACCTAGATGTCCATCAGCAGACAAATGAATAAGAAAGCTGTGGTACATATACACAATGGAGTATTACTCAGCCATTAAAAAGAATACATCTGAATCAGTTCTAATAAGGTGGATGATACTGGAGCCTATTATACAGAGTGAAATAAGCCAGAAAGAAAAACACCAATACAGTATACTAATGCATACATATGGAATTTAGAAAGATGGTAATGATAACCCTATAAGCGAGACAGCAAAAGAGACACAGATGTATAGAACAGTCTTTTGGACTCTGTGGGAGAAGGTGAACAGGGGAGTGATTTGACAGAATAGCATTGAAACACGTATATGATCACATGTGAAACAGATCGCCAGTCCAGGTTAAATGCATGAGTCAGGGTGCTCAGGGCTGTGCATTGGGATGACCCAGAGGGATGGGATGGGGAGGGAGGTGGGAGGGGTGTTCAGGATGGGGAACACATTTACATCCATGGCTGATTCATGTCAATGTATGGCAAAACCACTACAAAATTGTAAAGTAACTAGCCTCCAATTAAAATAAATAAATTTTAAAAAGACATATATGTGGAGTCTAGAAAAATGGTACAGATGAATCTATTTGCAAAGCAGAAATAGAGACACAGATGTAGAGAACAAATGTGTGGATACCAAGGTGCTAAAGGAGGGGGAGGAAATTAAAAGATTGGGATTGACATATATACACTGTTATGTATAAAACAGATAACTAATGAGAACCCAGGGAACTCCACTCATGCCCTGTGGTGACCTAAATGGGAAGAAAATCCAAAAAAGAAGGGATATGTGTATATGTATAGATGATTCACTTTGTTGTACAGCAGAAACTAACACAACATTGTAAAGCAACTACACTCCAATAAAAATTGTTAAAAGAATCTATGATGAGTGAAACTGACCTGTCTGAAAAGGTTTCCTAGTTACACTGGTTACACTAGTTCATTTCAGCAAATGAACTGGTTACACTAGTTCATTTCAGCAAAATCTGAATTTTTAAGAAAGGAGATGAAAACAGAGATGTTAAGGAATGTGCTTAACATCACAGCAAAATAGGGGGAAAAAAAACAAAAGATTTGTTGAGATATTTCCCGAAAGCAGGACCTGTTACATAATTTGCATAAAAATGAAGTGCCACTTATTCAAATGCCACTGAACTTTCAAGATGCCAATAGCAGCACATTAATCCAAGCCCAGCTTCAAGGTCCATGAAGCCAGCCCTGACCAGAGGATAGTATGCAAGTTAAATCTTTCTCATTTGGTCTAGAATGTAAACCATTATCTTTTAACTATACCAAATACAGGTCTGAATCCTACCTCCATCACATATTACCAACTAAATGTTGGAAAAGTTATGAAACTTTCCATTTCCTCACTGAAATGTGGCCATGTTAATTAAAATTTCCACTGCAAATTTTAATACTATACATGAATTTGCACATGTGAATTTTCTTCTGATGAATTTACAAATAATTAAATATATATCCCTTGTGGCTCTGCTGGTAAAGAATCTGCCTGCAATGCAGGAGACCTGGATTCGATCCCTGGGTTGGAAAAATCCCCTGGAGGAGGGAAAGGCTACCCACTCCAGTATTCTGACCTGGAGAATTCCATGGACTGTATAGTCCATGGGGTCGCAAAGAGTCGGACATGACTGGGTGACTTTCACTTTCAAATATATTATAAAAACTGTGTAAATTAGTGGTTTTATAACATTGCTATGTTAGTTTTATAAACAAAATTATGTTAAGTTGACACAGTCCTTTAATTACTTTTTAAAAAAATTTCCTTCTCCATTAATGATATCCTTCATCTCAGTTGTGAGGTATCAATCACATATAGTCACCATAAAGATCATTTTAAGATAAGATTTTTAGACATTTAAATAAAAGTTATATATTTAGGTTTAAGAACATAATATCATGTGCATTATAATCTGTATATTATATTCTTCATTGTACTTTTTCCACTGTAATACCCCAACACTACTTTGGGGTATTCACAGACAAATTCATTTTATTTAATTGTGTTTAACAATTTAAAAAAATCATTTACTAAGGCAGTTAGCATCTTGGCATAAAAATACATAAATTAACAGAACAGAATAGAGAGACCGGAAATAAACCTAAACAGATATGGTCAACAATTTACAAAGAAGACAAGGAAAGGACAGTCTTTTCAGTAACTGTTGTTGGGAAAACTGGAAAGCCACATGCAATAGAATGAAAGTGGACTACTATCTGAAACCACACACAAAACTTAACTCAAGATGGACTGGAATATAAAGCCTGAAACTGTAAAACTCCTGTTAGAAAACATAAGCAGTAAGCTCTCTGTCATCAGTCCAGATGATGATTTTTGTATTTGACACCAAAACGCAAAGGCAACAAAACCAAAGGGACTACATCAAACTAAAAGGCTTCTGTGCTGTGCTATTCTAAGTCACTTCAGTCGTGTCCAACTCTTTGCTACCCTATGGACTGTAACCTTCCAGTGTCTTCTGTCCCAGGGATTGTCTGGGCAAGAGAGCATGGGTTGCCATGCTCTCCTCCAGGGGATATTCCTGACCCAGGGATCGAACCCATGTCTCCTACAGCTCCCTCATTGTAGGCAGATTCTTCACCACTGAGCCACCAGGGAACAGCAAAGGAAATTTTAAAAAATGAAAATGCAACCTAATGAATGGGAGAAAATATTTGCAAATCATATATCCAATAAAGGGCTAATATCCAAAACATATAAAGAACTCATACAACTCAATAGTAAAAACAAGCAATCCATTTTAAAAATTGGCAGAGGATCTGAATAGATATCTTTCCAAAGGCCAGAAGATGGTCAATAAACACATAAAAAGATGCCTAACATCACTTATGATCAGGGAAATATAAATCAAAACCTCAATGAGATATCACCTCACACCTGCTAAAATGACTTCACACCTGCTAAAATGACTATTATGAAAAAGGCACAAGAAATGACAGGTACTTGCAAGGCTATGGAGAAAAGGGAACTCTTGTGCACTGTTGGTCGGAATGTAAATTGATGCAACCACTATGGAAAACAGTATGAAAGTTCCTAAAAACTGAAAAATAGAACTACCATATGATCTAGCAATTCCACTTCTGGGCATGTATAAAAAAAAAAAAAAAAAAACAGAAAAACATTAATTTAAAAAGATACAGGCACACTTATTTTCACTGCAATGTTATTTACCCTAGCCAAATATGGAAACAACCTAAGTGTCCATCAATAGATGAACAGACAAAAAAGATGTGATATATGTATATAAATATATATATATATGCATATATGCAAAAGAATACTACCGAGCCATAAAAAAGAATGAAATCTTGCCATTTACAACAATATGGATAGTTCTTGAGGGGATTATACTATGTGAAATAAGTCAGACTGAGAAAGACAAATATTTATTTCATTTTTGTGTGGAATCTAAAAGAAAACAAAAACTAAACTAATAGATACAGAAAAGAGATTGAAGGGTGGGAGAAATTGGTAAAGGGAGTCAAGAGTTACAAGCTTTCAGTTATAAAATAAATAAGTCATGGGAATGTAATGTACAGTGTGGTCACTATAGTCAATAATATTATTAATATATTGCACATTTTAAAATTGCTGAGAGTAGATCTTAGAAGTTCTGACTACAAGAAAAAAATTTTGTAACTGTATGGTGACTGATGTTCCCCAGACTTATGGTGATAATCATTTTGCAATATATATAAATATCAAATTGGTATGTTGTACACCTAAAATTGGGCTTCCCTTGTGGCTCAAATGTAAAGAATCTGCCTATCAATGCAGGAGATGTGGTTTTGACCACTGGGTCAGGAAGATCCCCTGAAGAAGGAAATGGCAATCCAGTCCAGTATTCTTGCCTGGGAAATCCCATGAACAGAGGCGCCTGGCACGCTACAAGGTCATGGGATCACAAAGAGTCAGACATGACTTAGCAACTAAACAACAACACCCTGAACTAAATAATGCTACATATAAACTATACCTTAATTTTTTTAAGTAAAAATAAATTATTTACTTATATTTTAGCTTTCATTCTTATGCAGAAAAACATACATTGTCTTGACTGTGGACCTCTCTCTCTCTCTCTCTAGGTTGTTTTGTAACTTTCTTTTTTGTTTCCAGGTATGTTTTAGAGAACTAGCCTTTTCATAATATCATTGAAAACTGAAACCACAACTTCAATTATTTAACTTTCTGAGTAAGATCACTTGTTATGCTCTCTCCATTAAAAAGAGAAAGGATAAGGGTACAGAATACCTCTCCCAACATCCATGGTCCAAGCACATCTCCCTAGAAAACTGCAAAAACAAGAACTCACACTCCTATTGACACTGTCTGTGAATTCCCACCTACATTATGTGATGTTTGCTCCTGTGTGCTCTGTGCCCTGAGCCTTTGAATACGAGGGATAACAAGGGCAAGAATTACTCATCTTACTAGTGAGAAGCACAAAGGTAGATGAATGAAGTGAAATATCCAAGGTCACAAATCTAATGATCAAAACAATAGGGCTGATGACCCAGATTGTTCCGAGGGAGGAGCAGTAGGGCTGATGACCCAAACTGTTCCGAGGGGGAACAAGAGGGCTGATGACCCAGATTGTTCCGAGAAGGGGGGGCAATAGGGCTGATGACCCTAATTGCTTTGGGGAGCTTACCTTCAAATAGCCTGTCTCGGGCACCACCTGCCGGGGTCCAGCCCCAGCTGATCCAGGGTATTCGAAGGAGAGATGGAGTAGGCGACCTATTTATTTAAATATTCATCAAAGATATAAAAAGTAATAGAATGAGGATAGCTCAGTGAGAAAATTTAGTGGAGAAAAGAGGCTGAATAATTCAGCCAGAAGGTGAGAGAAAGAACGACATGGGGAGACCAAGCTTCGGTGAACAAGGCCCGCACTTTATTTTTCAAAGTAGTTTTTATACCTTAAGTTATGCATAGAGGATAATGGGGGAAGGGGTAGAGTCATGCAGTAAGCCAGGCTTTCTTCCTGCAAACTTATCATATGCAAAAGTTTAGGTGATTTGCATCATCTTCTGGCCCAGAGTCCTGTTAACATTTTAAGACCCTTTCTTCAGAAAACTTATTTTTCTCTAAAGGGGATTAGGCAGGCGCCACACTCCAAAAGCATTAAAGTTGCATTCCTATAGGGCAAAGGTGTGGTGGGCTACAACAAAAAAGAATTAACTCAAGGGTCCAAGGTTACAAACATTAAAGCTACTACTTACACCAATTATATTAATCAATACACTGTCAGGGACACAGCAGGTAAGGGATATGGAAACTTAGCAGCAAACATTGG
>NW_011494956.1:4103189-4107283 GCF_000754665.1 Bison bison bison
TAACTGGAGCTGTAAGTTAACTCTTTTTTTCAGAGAGAGGTAGTGGGGGACAGCCCCCCATAAAGTCAGTGGTGTAAGCAAAGCAGAAAGTAGGCAGACTCTGGTTTTGGGGGTAGATGCTCGAGAATTTCCAGGGGGGCTCCTGAGGCTCGATCCCGCCTTTGCATATGCCAAGCCTCCTTCCTCATGACCTTTGCCATGGACGGAGTTCCTCACGCTGGCTCCTGGCAGTGATAGACTTCCAGTTGAGCTATTCCAGATCCTGAAAGATTATGCTGTGAAAGTGCTGCACTCAATATGCAATATGCCGGGAGATGGCTCCCGGCAGATGGCAATTAACCTTCCTATTACAGAATAAATCATCAGTGATGTAAACTTCTTAAGAATAATATCTAACATATTACTCTAAACCAGATCCTCCAACAAACACTTTTCATTCATTGACATATTTAATCTTACAACAAATCTCTAGGACAGATACTAATACCATCCCTTTGTTACAGTGAAAGAAACTAAAGCAAAATAAAATTTAGTGATTTCTTCAAGGTCATTTTACTACTACATAAGTTGCAAAGCTGGAGTTCAAATCTAGGTGGTCTGGGTCTAGAGTCCATGTCCTCACTATCAAACAGTATTTGAAATGGCATGTGGCTCAGGAACTCTTTCCCAGTGATGAGAGAGTTGCCCAACTGTACCTGTTCTGTATCATACAAGGTCAGGGTGTTGTGCAGGGGAACCAAGGATGCCTTTGTAGAATTTTTGTATTTCTGAGATTTTCTCTGGAATTAGCTGATAGACTATATACATAAAACAAATATTTCAGTTTTAAAGCTGTGTATATAGCATTCTAAATTTTTTAACAACATATTTTTGGATATATAGAACTGACAGTACAGTAGCATCTCCTAGCCATGGTTGTTGTCCTAGCCAGAACTCTGAAATATAGGCCTAATAAATCTGAGAGGGTGAGAAGGATTATATGTTTTCTTGACCTGAAAATCATGATGTAACGTTCTCTGACTTCTGAAGTAAGGAGTTTATGTTCTAATCTGATTATTCAAAGTATGAGAAATACAAAAGAGATAGCCTGAAAATTCATATATTTATAATGATTATTACAAAATCAGATCAGATCAGATCAGTCACTCAGTCATGTCCGACTCTTTGCGACCCCATGAATTGCAGCATGCCAGGCCTCCCTGTCCATCACCAACTCCCGGAGTTCACTCAGACTCACGTCCATCGAGTCAGTGATGCCATCCGGCCATCTCATCCTCTGTCGTCCCCTTCTCCTCCTGCCCCCAATCCCTCCCAGCATCAGAGTCTTTTCCAATGAGTCAACTCTTCACAAGAGGTGGCCAAAGTACTGGAGTTTCAGCTTAAGCATCATTCCTTCCAAAGAAATCCCAGGGCTGATCTCCTTCAGAATGGACTGGTTGGATCTCCTTGCAGTCCAAGGGACTCTCAAGAGTCTTCTCCAACACCACAGTTCAAAAGCATCAATTCTTCAGCGCTCAGCCTTCTTCACAGTCACTTCCTTTAAATAATTACCTATAAAATGTTCTCCATTTAGAATTATTTTTAAAGATACATGTTTTGTAGCATTAAAATACTTCTCCACTATTTTCTTGCTAGCATGAAACTCAGTCATCTCAGTTTATCCAAATAAATTATTTTAGTTTTGGTCAGACCTTGCAGAATAAGGTAAATATTCAACAGGAACATGAATACCATATATTAGATATTGTCAGGTCATGGCTGAGAAAATCAGTCTAATTTTGTGGTAGATGCAATAAAATTTCTCATATTTTTTCTATATCCAAGAGTATTCTTATTTTGTTGGCACTCCCTTGAAGATAAATGTAAAGGAACCTTGTCTCCGGATGGTTATTGTGGCAATGGAAAGGAAATTACCCCACCATCTGACATAGATATGTTTAACAGCAATACATTCATTGTGTTAGAGGGTCTTCAAAATGCATCTAAAATGAACTTAAACATCTTCATCTTAATATAATTAACACAAAGTGAAAATGAGAGAAATGGAGCAAACCATGTGTCTTTAGTCCCAGTGCTTTTGCTATTCTGTCAGCTCTTCCCTTGGCCTTCACCTGCTGACCTACTAGGAAAGTGACATTAGAACTATTGTCCAAAGTAGACCACAATCAGCTAGATAAATCTAAACATGGTGTCTACTAAACATAAGATATTTAAATAGGATGCAGAGTTTCACACAGTTCATTCAGCAACTGAGAGAATTACTATGCAGAAAATCTGCAAGGATGTAGATGAGCTGAAGAACACAACCAACAGGGAATAACTGACATATAAAGAACACTCCAGCAATTAACAACAAAATGCACATTCTTTCACCAAGATAGACCATATTTTTGATCATAAATAAATCACAACAAATTAAAGAGTTGAAATCTACAGAACGTGTTTCTGATTATAATGGAAACAACTAGAAATAAACAAAAAAGAGAAAAACCTCTGAACATTTAGAACATAACACACTTCTAAATAACAAGACATAAAAAGGATACATGGAACTGAATGAAAATAAAGAAGCAATGTATTAAAATATGTAGGATGCAGCTAAAACAGTGCCGAGGGGAAATTTTACAAAGGGGTGTGTATGTGCGTGCACGTGTGCGCAATCATTACGGACTCTTTGCAACCCCATGGACTCTAGCCGGCCAGGTTCCTCTGTCCCTGGAATTTTCCAGGCAAGAATACTGAAGTGGGTTGCCATTTTGTCCTCTAAGGGATCTTCCCAATCCAGAGATCAAAGCTGGATCTCCTGAGACTCCTGCATTGGCAGCCGGATTTTTTACAACTGAGCCATCTGTTAAAATTTTATATTACAGAAGAGGAAAGATCTCAAGTTAATAATATAAGTTTCTACCTCAAGAAATTAGATAAAGAGAGGCAAAACAAGCCCAATGCAAGAAGAAGGAATGAACAGGATGAAAAGATAAGCTACCCACTAAGAGAAAATATTTGCAAACCACATATCCAACCAAGAACCACAGAACACATAAAGAACTTTCAAAACTCAACAGTAAAAAAAAAAAAATACAATAAAAAATGGTAAAAGACATGAACAGATAGTTCACAGAAGAAGATATACAAACAACAAATAATTTTATGAAAAGATGTTCAATATCATTAGCTATTCAGTTCAGTTCAGTTCAGTTGCTCAGTTGTGTCCGACTCTTTGCGACCCCATGGACTGTAGCCTACCATGGGATTTTCCAGGCAATAGTCCTGGAGTGGATTGCCATTTCCTTCTCCAGGGGATCTTCCCACCCCAGGGATCAAAACCGGGTCCACTGCCCTTTACCATCTGAGCCACCAGGGAAGTTCTTATTATATGATTGGTGTGGTTTAATTGAAATAAATAAATAATAACATAAGTGGATAAAGCACTTTAAGCAGTAAATAGAAAATTACAATATTCAAATATTCAAAGCAAATGTCTTATTTGCTATGCTTGATCTGATTTTCCTTTGAGAACCTAATCTCTTTGAGCAGAAAACCAAACACTTTAAATTTCTGAAATAGTATTTCATGTCTTCTCCATTAAACTACCTATTTTGGTTGATTTTGTCTGAACTGAAGAATCAGTTCAGTTCATTTCAGTCGCTCAGTTGTGTCCAACTCTTTGCAACCCCATGAATTGCAGCATGCCAGGCCTCCCTGTCCATCACCAACTCCCAGAGTTCACCCAGACTCATGTCCATCGAGTCGGTGATGCCATCCAGCCATCTCATCCTCTGTCGTCCCCTTCTCCTCCTACCCCCAATCCCTCCCAGCATCAGAGTCTTTTCCGATGAGTCAACTCTTTGCATGAAGTGGCCAAAGTACTATAGTTTCAGCTTCAGCATCATTCCTTCCACAGAACACCCAGGACGAATCTCCTTTAGAATGGACTGATTGGATCTGCTTGTAGTCCAAGGGATTCTCAAGAGTCTTCCCCAACACCACAGTTCAAAAGCATCAATTCTTCGGCACTCAGCTTTCTTCACAGTCCAACTCTCACATCCATACATGACCACTGGAAAAACCATAGCCTTGACTAGACGGACTTT
>NW_011494956.1:4107383-4107767 GCF_000754665.1 Bison bison bison
TTGTTGGCAAAGTAATGTCTCTGATTTTCAATATGCTATCTAGGTTGGTCATAACTTTCCTTCCAAGGAGTAAGCATCTTTTAATTTCATGGCTGCAGTCACCATCTGTAGTGATTTTGGAGCCCAGAAAAATAAAGTCTGACACTGTTTCCACTGTTTTCCCATCTATTTCCCATGAAGTGATGGGACCAGATGCCATGATCTTCGTTTTCTGAATGTTGAGCTTGAAGCCAACTTTTCAGTCTCTTCTTTCACTTTCATCAAGAGGATTTTTAGTTCCTCTTCACTTTCTGCCATAAGGGTGGTATCATCTGCATATCTGAGGTTATTGATATTTCTCCTGGCAATCTTGATTCCAGCTTGTGCTTCTTCCAGCCCAGAGTT
>NW_011494956.1:4107867-4117587 GCF_000754665.1 Bison bison bison
AAGTTAAATAAGCAGGGTGACAATATACAGCCCTGAAGTACTCCTTTTCCTATTTGGAACCAGTCTGTTTTTCCATATACTGTTCTAACTGTTGCTTCCTGACCTGCATATAGATTTCTCAAGAGACAGGTCAGGTGGTCTGATATTCCCATCTCTTGAAGAATTTTCCACAGTTTATTGTGATCTCATTAGCTATTAGGGAAATATAAATTGAAACCACTATCTACCCATCAGAATGGCTAAAATAAAAATAGTTACCAAGCGAAACATTGGCAAGAATCCAGAGAAAACACATCACTCATACACTGCTGGTGGGAATGTAAAATGATATACTAGACCCTCTGGAAATATTT
Source organism: Bison bison bison (assembly GCF_000754665.1). NCBI lineage: Eukaryota > Metazoa > Chordata > Mammalia > Artiodactyla > Bovidae > Bison > Bison bison. The sequence continues at coordinate 4,108,221 of NW_011494956.1, forward strand.
GGCAGTTTCTTACAAAACAAAATAGGCAACTATCATAGACCCAGAAATTTTCAGTTCAGGCATTTCTCCCAAAGAAATAGAATTTTATTTTCATGCATAAGTCATAGCAGCTTTATTCATACAGCCCCAAAATGAAAATAGTCCAGATGTCTGTCAGTTGATGAATAGTTCAACTGTAGTACATTCATAATATGCAATACTGCTCAGCAACAAGAACAAATCATTGATACATGCACCTTGGGTAAAATGTATCAGTCCCCAAAGGTCACATACTGTATGATTCCATTTATGCAACAATTTTTAAATGACAACATTTCAGAAGTGGAGGTCAGAGTCCTGGTTTCCAGAGTTAGCACAGGAGAGAAGATGTATGGAGAAGCTAGAGGGAGGTGAGTGTGGTCATACAAGGGCAACCTGATGGATTCTTATGATTTGGAGTGTTCCGTATCATGACTAAGGTGCTAGATACACAAACCAACAACTGTGGTAAAATTACATACAACTCAATCCCCCTCCAACACATATGTGTACACACACACACACACACACACACCAGTGGAGAATAAAGCTGCTGCTACTGCTAAGTCGCTTCAGTCGTGTCCGACTCTGTGCGACCCCATAGACGGCAGCCCCCCAGGCTCCGCCGTCCCTGGGATTCTCCAGGCAAGAATACTGGAGTGTGTTGCCATTTCCTCCTCCAATGCATGAAAGTGAAAAGTGAAAGTGAAGTCGCTCTGTCGTGTCCTACTCTTAGCGACCCCATGGACTGCAGCCTACCAGGCTCCTCCATCCATGTGATTTTCCAGGCAAGAGTACTGGAGTAGGATGCCATTGCCTTCTCCAAGAGAATAAAACTGGAGAAACCTAAATAAATTCAATTATATCAATGTCAATATCCTTGATGTAACACTATACTAAGTTTACAAAATGTGACTGGTGGGGGAATTAAGTAAAGTGTTTAAGGGATTTCTCTATTATTTTTAAGCAACTGCATGTGAATCTACAATTATCTCAATAAAATTAAATTTTAAAATGATACATGTAAATATTATTCTCAGAAACTACCTACAGGAACTCTAAGGTCAGATTAGCCATTGGATTGTTGCCAAAGAAATACTGTATAAAAACTCCCCAAGCCCAGTGCTACCTCCTGACCATACTCACTAGCCATCTAAACTATTAACCAATTTTATGAGAAACTGTGGGCTTCTCAGGTGGTGCAATGGTAAAGCATCTGTCAGTCAATGCAGGAGATACAGGATACATGGTTATAATAATCAAGCCTATGGGTCAAGGTATGCCAGGCTCCTGAAAGGGTTCAGAGCACCGAAGTTGTCTCTAAATGGCTATTTTTTTTCTAACCATTATGCATTGTTTATCATAGTACAATCCAGTGGTTTTGAGAAGTTGGGACATGGCAGAGTGTGCTAATTCCCTGTGACATGATGACTTCTACTATGACTTGACACAGACCAAACTGAGGTCAAAATGAGCAGCTCTTTTCCAATATTTTTGGAAGAGACACTAACAAAACCCTCCTTTCTTTTGACAAAGCTTATTACCCAAATGATAAATGCAGAGATATAGGGGCTAAAGCTCCCATGATAGCAAAAAGCAAACAAAAGAGATTACATTTTTTTTTTCTAACTGGACAATTTTTAGCTTCAAAAGCTTTGACAAATAAACATGAATATATTTTTGATGATGGGGAAAAGGTAGGAAAAGATCAGTTTCAACAACAGAAGGTAGGAGAAGATTATACATTAAGTCTGAGACATATAAACAATAACAAAAGTGATGAAGTTCTTCCTTAAAAATCAGCAGAGGAAAGACAAGGAGCAAGAAGATAGAATTGTTAGTTTCACCAAAATACTACAGTTGGAAGAAGTACTTAATTTCTGGGTCCTATATCAGAATAATTAAGTCAGGGTCTCTGTGCATAGAATCTGGATTTTAATAAATTTCTCCAGACTAAGGTACAGACACGTTTGTGAACCATGGTTCTAGACTGATGTGAGGCTCAAATGTATTTCCCATATGGAGCTTAGAAGATACCCCAGTATACACCCAGCAAACTACTCTTAGCTAAAGTAGTTTGTCTACCAAAATCTCAGAACACCCTATGAGTGCTGTAGAAAGATAACAAAGCAAACATCAGATATATACAACTTGAATGCACTGTTTTATAAGTTGGTTCAAAAATAAATTTGTCTATACCTGTAGTGTGATTCTTTCAACTGAGGAGTTTTTTTTTTTTTTTTTTAAGAGAGAACAGATCTATAGTCCTATATGAATATAAAAAATTTATATAATTGAATTTGGTCTAGTGGGAGTCTGAATTTTAGGCTGAAGACATGCTAAACCTCACTCTATAAAAAATCTTGCTTGAGTTCAGAAAGTAAGTTAATGGCAAACTGCTAACAAAAACCCTTTTTACTATACTTGGCTATAAGTATAGTAGCAAGTAAATTGTTGGGGAAAGTGTTACATTAATTTTAGTCTAAATTTTTATCTGGGTTTTTTAAATTCACTGTCCACATTATCTTAGAGATAATGTTAAATTAAGAGAGAAAGAATCAAGAGGTGAATAAAAGGAGAAAGTAAACATTTTCTTTGGTCTTCATCAGCTCAAGAGGATTCAGCTCCAGATTATTCTGTGAGAAGTTTAAACTATGTTCAATACATTTCCAAAATATATTCACGTACACTATTTCATCTGATTCAAATGCTTTCACAGCAAAGTGTTTGTATAGGTGTTGAGTCCGGCTCAACAAGGCATGGTTTCCTGAAAGCACGGCGTGGCAAAAGAATGAGAAAGACACAAGAATTGAAAGTGAGGATCAGGGGACCAACACTGTTCTGAGGTGAAGGTGCCCAATCTGATCAAGTCAGCTTTATTGTACGTTTTCAGGCAGGGCAGTACGTGCAAGGCAGAGAGAACGTGCTCTCAGAAGCATATGGAGCCATACGGCTGTTAAAGATAGGCTAGGCATGTAACATAAAGATTTACTTTTATCTAATGACTTATGTTTCTGTCTAAAAAACAAAGCTCCAGACACAAAAAATCATCTGACTCAGAGACGCCAGCTCACGGAACAGTCTGATGATGGCTTTCCACCTTCAGGCACACATCCTGCTTTCAAGATGTTTTTCTGTTTCCTCTGGACTTATTTCAACAGTCATATGTCTTGAGGCATCTGGTCAGCAAGACTAATAATGTTTTCACATGCCTTTCCTAGGGTCTGCTTTTTCTCTCTTGTACTTGCTTCCTACATATAAGTGTGTGTCCTCAGTCAAGTCTGACTCTTTGCAACCCCATGGACTATGGCCAGCCAGGCTCCTCTGACCATGGAATTTCTCAGGCAAGGATACTAGACTGGGTTGACATTTCCTTCTCCAGGGGATCTTCCTGACCCAGGGATCAAACTCACATCTCTTGCATTGGCAGGCAGATTCTTTATCATTGCTTTATTTAAACACATTTGGTATCTATAGAATCTTTAATCTATTCTTTTATCCTCCATTTTTGCATCATCATTGTCTAGTTATATTTTTCAGTTTTAACAATTTTTATTCTTCTTCCTTCACAACATTCATTCCCATGGAATTTCAACATGGATGAGAGAATTCAAGACTCTTACCCCAACAAGTTACTTCTGCTTTCTCCACAAGTATAAGACAGTACAGTATTTCTCAGGCTTCTTCCTCCAGAAACCAATGCCAACAGTGCTTATGTGACCTATGAATGGGTACCATGCACAGTCTCACAGAATGCATTCTACAGGAAAATGGATATCAGAAATTTATTTTTAAATGTATCTTTTTTTAGTTCTGAAAAGATGGTTCATCTTCCAAGTACTGGTTTTGTCAGAGTTGCTTGAAATCTTCTTTTTTTCCCCTTTCAAGATTTACACCAAATTTTTATCTTTTACATTCTTTGATAAGCCTTCCTATTTTTCTTCTGGCCTTTCCTCTGACTTTTTGATACATGTACATTAGAGGATTTAACCAGTTTTGACCCAATGTCTTTGTATCTTATTTTTATAAACTCCTATTTAACCTGTTTCAGAATTCTCTACATCCAAAATATAAAGGAACAGTATTGTATCACCCAGCTTTGATACCTTTCTTTGTTCCCTGCTGAGGAAGGAGTATCATTATTAATATATATGGGAAGGGCATCTTCACATAGTTCAGATTGTGTCTAGGTCATACTATAACTACACTGGTATAGTCAATCCAACATTTTCTTAACCCAAACAATAAAAAACCACCACGTCTCCACTCTTCAATGAGCTTTATCATTTTTCTCATGTTAACACAGAAACCAGGGTACTTTCTCCCTCAAGGTCTTCTCTGACCTACATCTGTCCATTTGCACAACTTGACAACTTTCACCACAAACATGTTATACCCCAAAATCAGTCATCACTGTTAGTAGTTCTTTTGAAAAATATGGTTGCTGTAAATTTTGTTTAGTTGGTTGTTTACAGTATAGTTAAATTCTCTTGAATGTGCCATAAAGTAAGGAAATTTGTTCTCTCAGTTCTTGAAGTTGTTTGGAACTCAACAGTGTGGACATGCACCACTTTTCTCCTGAAATATTCTTTAGCATAAACAACTTAACTTTGTGGTTTTGTTATTGTTTCATTGCTTCCTTCTAATGCTTTATACCCCAAAACTAATTTAATTTTACTCCCCTCTCTTAACTCAGTCCTGATTGTCCAAGAACTGAAATTTCTCTTTTGGTGCCTCAGAAACTTTATGGATTTCTGCAAACCCATATTTCTTAAATTGTTTCAAGAGCTAGGGGAGTAAACACTGACAATGAAGAAGTCTATTATCTTCATACAGATGAACAGATTAACTGTTTTCAAATAGCCTAGAACAAGTCCAAAATTTGTAAACAAGAAACATTTTAATGTACTCTTCCATTGGAGGAAAAGTGTTGTGTCCAAAAATTTTGCAGAAATTGTTTATTCTTCTAAAATCTTTATCAGAAATAATGACCAAGTAAGACATAGAAGTAATGTAACTAGCAAGCTAGAAAGGTCCAAAACAGAAGTGTTCTTTCCAATGTTACATTAAAAAGCCTTCATCTGAATAACTATTTGATTGTGACATATTCAGCAATCCCAGGTGGCTCAGTGGTAAAGAATCTGCTGCCAACATAGGAGACATGGGCTTGATCCCTGGATCAGGAAGATTGCCTGGAGAAGAAAACTGGCAACCTACTCCAATATTCTTGCCTGGGAAATCCTATGGACAAAGGACCCTGGCAAGCTACAGTTCATGGTGTCACAAACTATCAGACTCAACTTAGCAACTAAACAAAAAGCAAAATTCAGCACTACTTATTAATCACCTAATGGGCCAGACTGGATTACTCCCTGGACACAAATTTGAAGAAGCTGCCCTCATGGGGCTTGCAGACTTTTCAGTTTTAGTCTTCACAAAGATTCTTTGAAACATGAAGGTTGGTACTATTATGCCAATAATAGCTAAGAATAAAGAATCAATATCTTGCCCATGGTCCAACTAAAAGTTAGAGATGATTTAAAATCAGTTTCTACCCAAGCCCATTAAAAGTGCTGGTAAATATTTGAAGCATATTACTTTGAAGAAGGGTCAAAGTTTTACCTGCTCAGGGCAACTTACTGGGCTGTCTTCATTTCTGCCCCTAGAGGAATAAGTAATGATAAAACTGTCTTAAGCTAATAGAAATGGGTGTTGAAACTCACTTCTGATATATATAGTTGTCATTATGTGGACATATGAATGAATAAAATAAATGAATTAAATTATAAGTCAATACAATTGCATTTCATCCAACTTATCCTATACATTAGAAATTAATCCCATAAATAGAGTTCTTCAGAGAAAAAGAACCAACAGTGTGTCTCAGTATATGAAAGAGAGAGAGATTGAGATTGACTTATTATGAGTCACATGATCATGGAGACTGAGAATCCCATGATTTGCAGTCTGCAAGGTGAAGATCCAGGAAAAAGTTATAATGTAATTTAATCTGAGTCCAAAGGCTTGAGAATGAGGGCAGATGATGTTATAAATCCCAGTTTGAGGGCAGGACAAGATGAGATGTCCTATCTTAAGTAGTGAGGCAGGAAAAAAAAAGACACATTCTTCCTTTCTCTACCTTTTGTTCTGTTCAGGCTCTCAACAGATTAGATGATGAACATCCACAATGAAAAGGGCAATTTGTTTTGCTGAGTCCATCAATTCAAGTGCTAATCTCATAAGGAAACTCTTACACAACACACCCAGAAATAATGTTTAATCTGGGCATCCTATTGCCAATAAAGTTGACACATAAAAGTAACCATTACACTTGGACTCACATATTTGATAAAAGGTACGTGTATCCAAATATTCATTGCAGCATGCAGCTTTTAATATTTAAAATCTTGCCAACTTCCATATATTAGCAATTTACTCTTTGATTATTGACTTAAAATATAATTTCAAAAGCCATCACACTATTTGGGTTTCAACAGTATTATTTTTTTTAAGATAATACATGTGAGTTGTAGAAAAACTCAAGTCCATGAATTTATGAATGGATAAGTAAATGTGATATAGGCATAAGTGGAATATTTGATAATAAAAAGAAATGAAGTACTGATACAATGGTACAACATGGATGACCTTGAAATTATATTAAATGAAAAAAGCTAGTCACAAAGGACCACATATTGTGTTGATCTCATTTGTATAAGAAGTTCAGACTTGGCAAATCTAGAGAGATAGAAAGTAGATTTGCCTACACAAAGTTGTTGTGTAGGGGTAGGGGGGCTTCCCTGGTAGCTCAGATAGTAAAATGTCTGCCTACAATGCAGGAGACCTGGGTTCAATCCCTGGGACTGGAAGATTTCCTGGAGAAGGAAATAGCAACCCACTCTAGTATTCTTGCCTGGAAAATCCCATGGACTGAGGAGCCTGGTAGGCTACCGTCCATGGGGTTGCAAAGAGTCGGACACTACTGAGCAACTTCACTTTCAGGGGTAGGGGAATGGAGGAAGTGGGGAAAGGTTGGGGTGAAAGGTAAAGAGGGTAGTTTCTTTTGAGGGTAATAAAGTATTCTAAAATTGATTGTAGTAATGGTTGTACAACACTTCAGATGTATTAAAAGCAACTTTATTGTTCACTTTAAATGAATGAATTATTGAAATAAAGCTGTTTAAAAAGCACATAAGGACATATAGTGAAAAGCATTTCTTTATTCCCAGTGATTTCTTTAGAGTTGATGACCTATTTTATCCTACTGTGTTCTGGATAATGTTTCAGTGCATAGATAAGTGTTTATTAATCAATTATCTATGTAACTAAGTTTCCAATTCCTTTTCTCTGCTTCTTTTTTTTTTTTTGTCTTTTTTAGGGGGAGGTGGTATTGGCATCAACAGGGAAGGTACTTAAAACTGTTCTGTAATAGTATACATAAACTTTCTTTAATGCCAAACAGTATTTCATCATACAAACGAGTCAATCATACATCCTAAGTTATAAGGAATTATGATCATTTGTCGTAAGAGTAAAAACAATCTATTGAAATAGACTTAAGATGACTCAGTATTGTAAAAGTTTTCATAAATGTTAAAGAGCTTAAAAAGATGGTTATAATGAAGAAATACACTGCAAAACTCAACAGAGATACGGAAGATGCAATAAAGAACCAAACAGAAATAAGAGAAATGATAAGTGTAACATGTGAAGTGGAAAAATCAGTGGAGAGGCTTAACAGCAGATTGAAATAAAGCTCAAAGCTTGAAGAGAAATTCAAAGAAAATATCCAATTCAAAGAGAAGAATAAAAGAATGAAAATACAAACAAAGCCTCAGTGATCTGTGGGACAAAATCTAGAGTTCTGGCATATATTTCAGTTGGATTCCTAGAAATAAGGGAAAGAATGGAGCAGAGAAATTTCAAAGAAAACTGGTTAAAATTGGGAGAGGAGGAATCAACTGACATATCCACGAAGCTAGGAGAACCCCAAGCAGGAAAGACACAAAGAAAACCACATATTTTAGATTAACTGTAAGAAAGCCAAAGATATAAATATATCTTTAAAACAATGATAGCCTACTCAACATCAGATAAAAATGGAAATCAAAAGGATGCTCTCTTTAAAATTTGTGGAAATACAATAATAAAATACTGCCAATCCACAATTAAGTATTTAGTAAGATTAATCTCAAAATGAAAGCAAAATAAATATATTCTCAGATTAATAAAAGATGAGAGAACTTACTGCCACCAGATCTGCACTTTAAGATATTCAAAAGGAAATTTTTTAGCCCAAGGAGAGGTGCACTATGTAAAATTCAAATGTCCAAGAAAGAATGAAGCACACCTGGAATTGTATACATGTGGTAAATATAAGATATTCTTTTCCATTTTCATAATACCTATGAAATAAAACTGACTCTATGCCAAAATTAGCAGAGACATTACTTTGCTAACAAAGGTCAGTCTAGTCAAAGCTATGGTTTTTCCAGTGGTCATGTATGGATGTGAAAGTTGGACTGTGAAGAAAGCTGAGCGCCGAAGAATTGATGCTTTTGAACTGCGGTGTTGGATAAGACTTTTTTTTTTTTTTTTAAGAAAGAAGGGTAATTTTTATTTATTTATTTACTGGTTGCAGGGTGGGAGGGGGCACGAAGTTAAAAAGGATAGCCTTATGGCTTTGCCAGGCAAAGGGAGGCACACCAGGCTTCTGCCTTGAAAACTATGAAACAGTCATTTTTATATGGGGAAATATACTGGTCCACATGGAGGCTGTTGGCAATATTGATGAGCACAGTATTGGTGGAGTTGTTGGAGCAGGAATTGAGCCCTCTGGACTGGGGACAAGTGAAGGCAGTGCTGAAAATAGCTCAGTCTCCAGGACACCTAACTCAGAAAGAGAGAGAGAGGGGGTCCTAGCTGCAGAACTTTCCCCAACAACTGCAACGTCTAATGCAATGGTAAATGGCACTTTCAATTCCATTTTCAGATTATGTGTTGCTAGAATAAGGAAATACTGTTAAAATTTGTATATTGATCTTGGAAAATTACTAAACTTAGTCATTTTTCTAGTAGGTTTTTAGTAGATCTGTAGGATTTTTTCTGTACAAATAATCATGTTGTCTCCAAATAAAAATAATTTCACTTCTCCCCTGCCAACCCAGATGCATTTCATTTAATTTCTATTGCACATTGCACAAACTAGAATCTCCAGTACAATGCTGAATAAAAGTGATGAAGAGACACATTCCTGCTTTGTTCTTTTTCTTGGGAGGAAAGCATTGTCTTCCACTACTAAATATTGTAGTAGCTATATACTTTTTTTTTTTTTTTTTTTTTTTTGCTG
>NW_011494956.1:4118693-4119938 GCF_000754665.1 Bison bison bison
GTTTTCTCCCATTCTGAAGGCTGTCTTTTCACCTTGCTAATAGTTTCCTTTGATGTGCAGAAGCTTTTAAGGTTAATTAGGTCCAATTTGTTTATTTTTGCTTTTATTTCCAATATTCTGGGAGGTGGGTCATAGAGGATCCTGCTGTGATGTATGTCAGAGAGGGTTTTGCCTATGTTCTCCTCTAGGAGTTTTATAGTTTCTGATCTTACATTGAGATCTTTAAACCATTTTGAGTTTATTTTTGTGTATGGTGTTAGAAAGTGTTCTAGTTTCATTCTTTTACAAGTGTTTGACCAGATTTCCCAGCACCACTTGTTAAAGAGATTGTCTTTAATCCATTGTATATTCTTGCCTCCTTTGTCAAAGATAAGGTGTCCATATGTGCGTGGATTTATCTCTGGGCTTTCTATTTTGTTCCATTGATCTATATTTCTGTCTTTGTGCCAGTACCATACTGTCTTGATAACTGTGGCTTTGTAGTAGAGCCTGAAGTCAGGCAGGTTGATTCCTCCAGTTCCATTCTTCTTTCTCAAGATCGCGTTGGCTATTCGAGGTTTTTTGTATTTCCATACAAATTGTGAAATTATTTGTTCTAGCTCTGTGAAGAATACTGTTGGTAGCTTGATAGGGATTGCATTGAATCTATAAATTGCTTTGGGTAGTATACTCATTTTCACTATATTGATTCTTCCAATCCATGAACATGGTATAGTTCTCCATCTATTAGTGTTCTCTTTGATTTCTTTCACCAGTGTTTTATAGTTTTCTATATATAGGTCTTTTGTTTCTTTAGGTAGATGTATTCCTAAGTATTTTATTCTTTCTGTTGCAATGGTGAATGGGACTGTTTCCTTAATTTCTCTTTCTGTTTTCTCATTATTAGTGTATAGGAATGCAAGGGATTTCTGTGTGTTGATTTTATATCCTGCAACTTTACTGTAGTCATTGATTAGCTCTAGTAATTTTTTAGAGGAGTCTTTAGGGTTTTCTATGTAGAGGATCATGTCATCTGCAAATAGTGAGAGTTTTACTTCTTCTTTTCCAATATGGATTCCTTTTATTTCTTTTTCTACTCTGATTGCTGTGGCCAAAACTTCCAAAACTATGTTGAATAGTAATGGTGAAAGTGGGCACCCTTGTCTTGTTCCTCACTTTAGAGGAAATGCTTTCAATTTTTCACCGTTGAGGATAATGTTTGCTGTGGGTTTGTCATATATAGCTTTTATTATGTTGAGGTATGTT
>NW_011494956.1:4120184-4122464 GCF_000754665.1 Bison bison bison
CTGTTAAGATTTTCTATTTCTTCCTGGTCGAGTTTTGGAAAGTTGTACTTTTCTAAGAATTTGTCCATTTCTTCCACGTTGTCCATTTTATTGGCAAATAATTGTTGATAGTAGTCTCTTATGATCCTTTGTATTTCTGTGTTGTCTGTTGTGATCTCTCCATTTTCGTTTCTAATTTTATTGATACTCTACTCTAGATTTTTAATTTTTGCTTCTATGTATTTGTTACCAATTTTGTACCTTTAAGAACCCAATCTTCAGGACCCATTTTTCACTAGGGAGCGAGATTACTGGCTTGACTGCTCTCTCTTCCTTTGGACTCTCCTTTTTCTCCACAAGGTCGCCTGTGTCTCCTCCCTAACCCCTCTCTACTCTACCCAACTCTGTGAATTTCTGTGTGTTTCAGACGGTGGAGAACACTTAGGGAACTGATTACTGGCTGGATCTGTCTCCCTCCTTTTCATTCCCCTCTTTTATCCTTCTGGCCACCTCTGTCTCCTTCCTCCTTCTTCTCTTCTCTGTATAACTCCGTGAACATCTCTGAGTGGTCCAGTTGTGGAGTGCACATAAGGGAGTGACTACTGGCTAGCCCACTCTCTCCACTATTGATTCCACCTCATCTCATTTGGGTCACCTCTAACTCCCTCTTCCCTCTTCTCTTCTCCATGTAATGCTGTGAACCTCTCTGAGTGACCCTCACAGTAGAGAAACTTTTCATCTTTAACGTAGATGTTTTATCAATGGTACTGTACAGAAGGAGAAGTTTTGAAACTACTGTAAAAATAAGACCGATAACTGGAAGCAGTAGGCTTAAGTCCAAACCCTGACTCCAGGGAACTCCTGACTCCAAGGAACATTAACTGACAGGAGCTCATCAAATGCCTCCATACCAACACTGAAACCAAGCACCACACAAGGGCCAATAAGTTCCAGGGCAAGACATACCAAGCAAATTCTCCAGCAACAAAGGAACACAGCCCTGAGCTTCAAGATACAGGCTGCCCAAAGTCACCCCAAAACCACAGACATCTCATAACTCATTACTGGGCATTTCATTGCACTCCAGAGAGAAGAAATACAGCTCTACCCACCAGAACACGGACACAAGCTTCCCTAACCAGGAAACCTTGACAAGCCACCTACACAAACCCACACACAGTGAGGAAACGCCACAATAAAGAGAACTCCACAAACTGCCAGAATACAGAAAGGACACCCTAAACTCAGCAATTTAAACAAGATGAAGAGACAGAGGAATACCCAGCAGATAAAGGAACAGGATAAACGCCCACCAAACCAAACAAAAGAGGAAGAGATAGGGAATCTACCTGATAAAGAATTCCGAATAATGATAGTGAAATTGATCCAAAATCTTGAAATTAAAATGGAATCACAGATAAATAGCCTGGAGAAAAGGATTGAGAAGATGCAAGAAAGGTTTAACAAGGACCTAGAAGAAATAAAAGAGTCAATATATAATGAATAATGCAATAAATGAAATTAAAAACACTCTGGAGGCAACAAATAGTAGAATAACAGAGGCAGAAGATAGGATTAGTGAATTAGAAGATAGAATGGTAGAAATAAATGAATCAGAGAGGATAAAAGAAAAATGAATTAAAAGAAATGAGGACAATCTCAGAGACCTCCAGGACAATATTAAATGCTACAACATTCGAATCATAGGGGTTCCAGAAGAAGAAGACAAAAAGAAAGACCATGAGAAAATACTTGAGGAGATAATAGTTGAAAATAGTTGAAAACTTCCCTAAAATGGGGAAGGAAATAATCACTCAACTCCAAGAAACCCAGAGAGTCCCAAACAGGATAAACCCAAGGCGAAACACCCCAAGACACATATTAATCAAATTAACAAAGATCAAACACAAAGAACAAATATTAAAAGCAGCAAGGGAAAAACAACAAATAACACACAAGGGAATTCCCATAAGGATAACACCTGATCTTTCAATAGAAACTCTTCAAGCCAGGAGGGAATGGCAAGACATACTTAAAATGATGAAAGAAAATAACCTACAGCCCAGATTATTGTACCCAGCAAGGATCTCATTCAAGTATGAAGGAGAAATCAAAAGCTTTTCAGACAAGCAAAAGCTGAGAGAATTCTGCACCACCAAACCAGCTCTCCAACAAATACTAAAGGATATTCTCTAGACAGGAAACACAAAAACGGTGTATAAACTCGAACCCAAAACAATAAAGTAAATGGCAATGGGATCATACTTATCAGTAATTACCTTAAACGTAAATGGGTTGAAT
>NW_011494956.1:4123299-4129882 GCF_000754665.1 Bison bison bison
GAACCCCAGGGTTAATAGAAGGAAAGAAATCTTAAAAATTAGAGCAGAAATAAATGCAAAAGAAACAAAAGAGACCATAGCAAAAATCAACAAAACCAAAAGATGGTTCTTCGAAAGGATAAATAAAATTGACAAACCATTAGCCAGACTCATCAAGAAACAAAGGGATAAGACTCTTGAGAGTCCCTTGGACACCAAGGAGATCCAACCAGTCCATCCTAAAGGAGATCAGTCCTGGGTGTTCATTGGAAGGACTGATGTTGAAGCTGAAACTCCAATACTTTGGCCACCTCATGCAAAGAGTTGACTCTTTGGAAAAGACCTAATGCTGGGAAGGATTGGGAGCAAGAGGAGAAGGGGAAGACAGAGGATGAGATGGCTGGATGGCATAACTGACTCGATGGACATGGGTTTGGGTAGATTCTGGGAGCTGGTGCTAGACAGGGAGGCCTGGTATGCTGCAACTCATGGGGTAGCAAAGAGTTGGACACGACTGAGCAAATGAATGGAACTGAATTGAATTTCTTATAAGATCAGGGACCTCTAGGTTCTCCCAGTTCCCGTCAATGTGTAACCAAATAGGACCACTTCTGATCTTCTCAGAACAGACCTCCTTCACCCAGATTCCTCCACCTCCTCTTGTCTGTAGAAAAACTTTACCTCCAAGGCCTTCACCAAGTTCCAAATAATAAATTTAATCAGAGAGGTGAGGGAACACAGAAAGGAAAACAGTCAAGACAAACTATATAATAAAGATAGCCCCTACAAAGTCAAAGCCTTAAGTTTCCTGATCTCAAAGGCTACAGATAATATTCTGAGCTGTATTTTTGAGCTCTTTTGCAGAGATTGAAAACCCCAGCATGTGGAAGAAGTCAACTGTACGCTGCTCGCAAGCAAGTAGACTGGCCCAGACTGGCTGGAACCAGAAGGCTGAAGATGTTGACTCCCGATTACCTCATCACCAACCAATCAGAACAATGTCCAGGAGCAGATTATCCACCCCACACCCTGCCTCCTTCACTCTGACGTTAATAACTTTTGCCTAAAGACCATCAGGGAGTTCAGACCTTTTAAGCACCAGCTGCCTAGACTGCTTGCTTGGCATTCTGCAATAAACCACTTTCCTTCACCACATCTAGGTCAGTAGATGGGCTTTACTATAGTGACCCAACAGCAGCTTTACTGACCCAACAGCGACAAAAGAACTGTGTTCCTCCCCCGTGGACCACAGACCTGAACCTCAGTAGTTTAATACTTGTGCCTCACAACGGTAATTAACAAATACCATTTTTTCTCTCAGAAAACACAGGCAATCCTGCTCCCCTACCCCTCTTTCCTGACACCACTTCCTCGCTCCTTCCGACATCAAACTGGCCTCCTCTGACCCTGTGGAAAGGAAAACAAATGCCTTGAGCCCTGAACCTCTGTTTTCAGCCAGCACTGCATCGCCAAGACCAAGCGTGCAAGCCAACAGTCTGGGGGGGGAGGATAGGTGCAAATTAACAGCGCTTCTTTTCCTTCCTGGACTCTGTAACCTCTGTCAGGAAGTCCTGCCTCACAGGCTCTAGAAAGTGTCTCTTGGATTACAGGCAACCATCAACTTGCTCTTATTATTTTCTTCACCTCACGTGAGAGTGGTGACGGTGACACCTTGTTTTTCCTTGTTTTCCTGTTTCCTACGTTTTTTGCTTGTAAACTGGCTCCAAGTGGTGGCCGTGCCTCCAGAGACCACTGACCGTGGAGGCGGCGGAGTGCCCAGAACGGGGTGGCGTGGGAAGGGAGGGTGCCCCAGGAGGGTCCCTGCCTGTGGGACTATGCCCCCAGGCCAGTGCCCCTCACTCACCATCTCTACTTTAATTTGAATTTTAACATCCTCCTCTTCCTTCACCCTCTACCCGCCCCGCCCCTTTCCCGTTCCTCTGCCAATGAAATCAGAGCCCAAGCCTGGCGTCCTGGGTTCCAAGGGGACACCTGACCTGGCAGTGAGTGGGGCTGGGCCCCTACTAACAGAGATTTAAGGCCGGCAACGCCTCACACCACATCCTCAGGTAGTTCCTGAAGTTTTGGGGCACCTGGAGGGAGCCGGCTTTGAAGACTGCGGCCGTGGCCCTGGGAAGGAGGCTCTGTTGGCTAGAGTGTTCCACCTGGGCCAGCCCCTAAGGCCGCTTGCCCACCACTGGGTTTCTGTCCTGCAGGCCGGGTCCTGCCAGACAGGGCTCTTCTGGGATCTTGGGCTGGCGCTCCCTCTGCACAGAGCTGGGGACCTGGGTCAGGTTGACTCGCAGGTAAAAGGGTTTGCAGTCACTTCTTAACGAGCTTTGCTGGCAGAGGGGCGGGGATTACAGGGAGAACCCATCTCTCACTTTACCATTCAGGCAAACTGGAAAGATGTAGTTATTTCAGGTGCTCCTTCTCAGTTAAGTCGCAAGGGACTCTTTGCTACCTCATGGACTGCTGGGAGCCACCACGGGAAATCCCACCCATGACAAAGGTCATGCGGAGAGGACCTGACAGGCAAAGGCAGATCAGGACTCGAGAGATTCCCTGGATCTGGTCGAGCATCTACCCTAAAACCAGAATCTGTCTTACTATTTTGTGCCTTTCACCAACTCCTCTGACATTAATGAGTGGCTATCCCCGACCACCTTTCTCTGGAAAGAGTCAACTTAGAGCTTTAGTTAATAAGTCTCCTGGGCATGATAGGAGTGTTTCAATTCAAACCCCTCTGATGGCTTTCTAGCTTGCCTGACAGGTTTACCCAGACTCCTGCAGCTACACGTGTGATTGTTCACAGCCTCCCAACCGTGAGAGACATGGGAAGCCTAAAACATTCTAAAAATATAGAGCCTTTCCAAGAGTTAAAAACTATTAGAGTAGTGCTGGTGTAAGATTTCACTGTTGAGCCAATGCTCGCTGCCAAGTTCCCATATTATCCATTGTGCACCTGGGAGTGCATTGGTTAACATAGTTGGAATGTAAGAAAAACAAGTAGTAGCCTTGGAATTAACCACATCAGACCTTTGAGCTAATTGGTTCTTTCTTTGTTGCAACTCACTGCACCTTTGCTCCGTGAGAATGTAACTCTGTTTAGCACTTTCTGAGGCTGACATATATTAGAAATACAAAGAAAAAACACTTCAAGGGAAAACAAGTTTTCTGGTTGAGCAGCCTTTATCAAAAAAGGGTCATAAAATGTCCACAGGCCTCCAACGCCAGAAGATAATGTATACAACATTGTTTATGGGAAAGGTATGCAGAAAAAATCCTGGTTTCCATGAAGACAAAACAGATGTAATGTTTGGGTTGACTCTGTATGACTTTGCATCTTTCATTTCCCTCTATGTACAAGTCAAGGTATGAAAGTTCCTTTTGAAAATAAAGTTATGAGCCTTGCTCACTGAAGCTTGGTCTCCCCATATCATTCTTTCTTATCTTTTCTTTCTTTCTCTCTCTGTTCTTCTTTTAGGATGACTCCTTGGAACACAGGAGCTTTATTGGCTTTCTGTGTAAACCAAGGAAGATCAAGCCTCTTTCTCTCCCCTTTTACTTTCCTTATTGCTGACGCCATCATCCTGAGGGTCCCCCTGGATCCAGCTGGGGTTGGACCCCAGCAATGGACCACCAGGCTCCTCCGTCCATGGGATTTTCCCAAGCTAGAATACTGGACTGGGTTGTCATTCCTTTTTCCATGAGTCTTCACCATGCAGCAATGGAATCCCGTCTCCTGCATTGGCAGGCGGTTCTTTACCACTAAACAACCAGAGAAGCCCATTTCAGGGTGCACTTGCATGTAAAATAAAACTGGTATTTCTAGACTTAGGTTTTCTCTAAATTTTATATTCTCCTTTTTGTTTACCTTTACTGAAAACCTGCAGTGAGTTAAAATTTATATCTTGTATTTAAAACTGGAGCCACCTAAAGCAACCTTACGTCCAAGGAGCGCTGGCTGCCTGGGCGCAGGAGGGCCGAGAGGAGCTACTCCACGTTCAAGGTCAGGAGGGGCGATGGTGAGGAGATACCCCTTGTCCAAGGTAAGGAGCAGCCACTATGCTTTGCTGGAGCAGCCGTGAAGAAATACCCAACGTCCAAGGTAAGAGAAACCCAACTAAGACAGTAAGTGTTGTGAGAGGGCATCAGAGGGCAGACAAACTGAAATCATAATCACAGAAAACTAATCAATCTAATCACATGGACCACAGCCTGGTCTAACTCAATGAAACTAAGCCATGATCCGTAGGGCCACCCAAGATGGTCAGGTCATGGTGGAGAGGTCTGACAGAATGTGGTCCATTGGAGAAGGGAATGGCAAACCACTTCAGTATTCTTGCCTTAAGAACCCCATGAACAGTATGAAAAGGCAAAATGATAGGATACTGAAAGAGGAACTCCCCAGGTCAGTAGGTGCCCAATATGCTACTGGAGATCAGTGGAGAAATAACTCCAGAAAGAATGAAGGGATGGAGCCAAAGCAAAAACAATACCCAGTTGCAGATGTGACTGGTGATAGAAGCAAGGTCCGATGCTGTACAGAGCAATATTGCATAGGAACCTGGAATGTTAGGTCCATGAATCAAGGCAAATTGGAAGTGGTCAAACAAGAGATGGCAAGAGTTAACATTGACATTCCAGCAATCAGCAAACTAAAATGGACTGGCTGGGTAATTTAACTGAGATGACCATTGTATCTACTACTGCGGGCAGGAATCCCTTAGAAGAAATGGAGTAGCCATCATGGTCAACAAAAGAGTCCAAAATGCAGTACTTGGATGCCGTCTCAAAAATGATAGAATGATCTCTGTTCATTTCCAAGGCAAACCATTCAATATCACAGTAATCCAAGTCTATGCCCCAACCAGTAACACTGAAGAAGCTGAAGTTGAACGGTTCTCTGAAGACCTACAAGACCTTTTAGAACTAACACCCAAAAAAGATGTCCTTTTCATTATAGGGGACTGGAATGCAAAAGTAGGAAGTCAAGAAACACCTGGGGTAACAGGCAAATTTGGTCTTGGAGTGAAGGCAAGGCAAAGACTAATAGAGTTTTGCCAAGAGAACACACTGGTCATAACAAACACCCTCTTCCAGAAACACAAGAGAAGACTCTACACATGGACATCACCAGATGCTCAATACCAAAATCAGATTGATTATATTCTTTGCAGCCAAAGATGGAGAAGCTGTATACAGTCAGCAAAAACAAGACCGGGAGCTGACTGTGGCTCAGATCATGAACTCCTTATTGCCAAATTCAGACTTAAATTGAAGAAAGTAGGGAAAACTAGACCATTCAGGTATTACCTAAATTAAATCCCTTATGATTATACAGTGGAAGTGAGAATTAGATTTAAGGGACTAGATCTGATAGAGTGCTTGATGAACTATGGACAGAGGTTCGTGACATTGTACAGGAGACAGGGATCAAGACCATCCCCATGGGAAAAAAAAAATGCAAAAAAGCAAAATGGTTGTCTGGGGAGGCCTTACAAATAGCTGTGAAAAGAAGAGAAGTGAAAAGCAAAGGAGAAAAGGAAAGATATAAGCATCTGAATGCAGAGTTCCAAAGAATAGCAAGAAGAGATAAGAAAGCCTTCCTCATCAATCAATGCAAAGAAATAGAGGAAAACAAGAGAATGGGAAAGACTAGAGATCTCTTTAAGAAAATCAGAGATACCAAGGGAATATTTCATGCAAAGATGGGCTTGATAAAGGACAGAAATGGTATGGCCTTAACAGAAGCAGGAGGTATTAAGAAGAGGTGGCAAGAATACACAGAAAAACTGTACATAAAAGATCTTCATGACCCAGATAATCACGATGGTGTGATCACTGACCTAGAGCCAGACATCCTGAAATGTGAAGTCAAGTGGGCCTTAGAAAGCATCACTACAAACAAAACTAGTGGAGGTGATGGAATTCCAGTTGAGCTCTTTCAAATCCTGAAAGATGATGCTGTGAAAGTGCTGTACTCAATATGCCAGCAAATTTGGAAAACTCGGCAGTGGCCACAGGACTGGAAAAGGTCAGTTTTCATTCCAATCCAAAAGAAAGGCAATGCCAAATAATGCTCAATCTACCACACAATTGCACTCATCTCAAACGCTAGTAAAATAATGCTCAAAATTCTCCACAGCATATGTGAACTGTGAAATTCCAGATGTTCAAGCTCGTTTTGGAAAAGGCAGAGGAACAAGAGATCAAATTGCCAACATCTGTTGGATCATCAAAAAAGCAAGAGAGTTCCATAAAAACATCTATATCTGCTTCATTGACTATGCCAAAGCCTTTTACTGTGTGGATCACAATAAACTGTGGAAAATTCTTAAAGAGATGGGAGTACCAGACCACCTGACCTGCCTCTTGAGAAACCTATATGCAGGTCAGGAAGCAACAGTTCGAACTGGACATGGAACAACAGACTGGTTCCAAATAGGAAAAGGAGCAAGTCAAGGCTGTATGTTGTCACCCTGCTTATTTAACTTGTATGCAGAGTACATCATGAGAAACGCTGGGCTGGAAGAAGCACAAGCTGGAATCAAGATTGCCAGGAGAAATATCAATAACCTCAGATATGTAGATGACACCA
>NW_011494956.1:4129982-4130390 GCF_000754665.1 Bison bison bison
GGAAACAGTGGAAACAGTGTCAGACTTTATTTTTGGGGGCTCCAAAATCACTGCAGATGGTGACTGCAGCCATGAAATTAAAAGACGCTTACTCCTTGGAAAGAAAGTTATGACCAACCTAGATAGCATATTCAAAAGCAGAGACATTACTTTGCCAACAAAGGTCCACCTAGTCAAGGCTATGGTTTTTCCAGTAGTCATGTATGGATGTGAGAGTCGGACTGTGGAGAAACCTGAGTGCTGAAGAATTGATGCTTTTGAACTGTGGTGTCAGAGAAGACTCTTGAGAGTCCCTTGATCTGCAAGGAGATCCAGTCAGTCCATTCTAAATGAGATCAGTCCTGGGTGTTCTTTGGAAGGAATGATGCTAGAGCTGAAACTCCAGTACTTTGGCCACCTCATGCAAAG
>NW_011494956.1:4130490-4131019 GCF_000754665.1 Bison bison bison
TCTTAAAGAGATGGGAGTACCAGACCACCTGACCTGCCTCTTGAGAAACCTATATGCAGGTCAGGAAGCAACAGTTCGAACTGGACATGGAACAACAGACTGGTTCCAAATAGGAAAAGGAGCAAGTCAAGGCTGTATGTTGTCACCCTGCTTATTTAACTTGTATGCAGAGTACATCATGAGAAACGCTGGGCTGGAAGAAGCACAAGCTGGAATCAAGATTGCCAGGAGAAATATCAATAACCTCAGATATGTAGATGACACCACCCTTATGGCAGAAAGTGAAGAGGAACTAAAAAGCCTCTTGATGAAAGTGAAAGAGGAGAGTGAAAAAGTTGGCCTAAAGCTCAACATTCGGAAATCTAAGATCATGGCATCTGGTCCCATCACTTCATGGGAAATAGATGGGGAAACAGTGGAAACAGTGTCAGACTTTATTTTTGGGGGCTCCAAAATCACTGCAGATGGTGACTGCAGCCATGAAATTAAAAGACGCTTACTCCTTGGAAAGAAAGTTATGACCAACCTA
>NW_011494956.1:4131119-4135862 GCF_000754665.1 Bison bison bison
AATGATGCTAGAGCTGAAACTCCAGTACTTTGGCCACCTCATGCAAAGAGTTGACTCATTGGAAAAGACTCTGATGCTGGGAGGGATTGGGGGCAGGAGGAGAAGAGGATGACAGAAGATGAGATGGCTGGATGGCATTACCGACTTGATGGACATGAGTTTGAGTGAACTCCGGGAGTTGGTGATGGACAGGGAGGCCTGGATCCCTGCAGGTCTTGGGGTCGCAAAGATTCGGACACGACTGAGTGACTGAACTGAACTGAACTAAATAGATATGGAGAAGGAAACGGTAACCCACTCCAGTATTCTTGCCTGGAGAATCCCATGGACGGAGGAGCCTGGCAGGCTACAGTTCATGGGGTCACAAAGAGTCAGACATGACTGAGCAACTACCAAATAGGTCTAGGTGAAGTAAATATATATGTACTAAGTTCATTTCCCACCTCCATAAAGTATTTTAAATCAGTATTTTAAACTGCATGTCTCTCTCATAGAAATATACACATAATCTTCTGTTCTGACATCATGTTTAAGGTGAAACACTACTATCTTCTCCATCAAATTTGAAAAGAATGTTCACCATCACACATATTGTGAATTTTACAGCCAGGGAAATTAGGTAGAACAAGTTAACATTCTGATTGGAAAAAAGAAGATGCAAAGAACTGCCTTTACACATAATATGGCTTCATTCCTTGCATGTCCAAATATAACAACTGAAAAGCTCTTTGAAAAAGTAAAATTTAGTAAGTAAACTGAATAATCTTTATCTACAGAAAAACTTTGCATTTCATGTATATTAACACCTAGGGGGAAAAAAAAACTTTTCGGGTTATGAACAAGCAACACAAAATATATAGGACCTATTTTTAAAAAATATAAAACTATAAGGGAAAATGCATATATACAGATGTATCTATGATAGCACATATTTTTTTTCCTCCTAAAGAAATGTATAAATTAAATACAGTCTTAGAATTTTTTTGGTTTGTTTTTCTAATTCCATTGTTTAGTTCATGTGGAAAAGACAAAACACCTGAGAATAGATTTTCAGAAAGGAAGCTGTAAATATCATTTAAAAGCTATAGTGATTAAAAGACAATAGCATACACCTAGAACCAGATAGGTTAACAAAACTGATGATCTAAAACTTGTTTTTGTTTCAACTTGCTGGTTTGTTTCTACTGATTATCTTTTCTTAGTACAGCAATACCTTGAGTTCATTTCCTTTTGAAATTGATTTTATGCTTTAACATTTGAATACTGTTTCTATTCATTTACAAATATGAACATTACTATCTTCCTGTATTTGACACAGAAAGAGTCATAGGGAATTTATATTGGTCACATCTAAAGAAAGATACTTAAAACCCATGAGGAAAACAAGGTAAAGAAAAATAAGAATAGGAAAGAGCTGATAGTAATGAAAGGCTTACCTTGATACAGGAGGTCTGAAAAGTGGGCCCTGAGTGTTTTAGCAACAGATATAAGGAGAGAAACACATTTATAGGACATTTATTGTCTGAGATAAGTCAACCAGTTCTTTCAGAAATGCTGAACTATTCCTGATACTGAGGGCTTCCCTGATGGCTCAGCTGGTAAATAACCCACCTGCCAATTCAGGAGACACAGAGGGTTGGGAAGACCCCTTGGAGAAGGAAGTGGGAACCCACTCCAGTATTCTTGTCTGGAAAATTCCATGGACAGAGGAGCCCAGCGGGCTACATTCCATGGGGTCGC
This sequence comes from Bison bison bison, assembly GCF_000754665.1. Taxonomy (NCBI): domain Eukaryota; kingdom Metazoa; phylum Chordata; class Mammalia; order Artiodactyla; family Bovidae; genus Bison; species Bison bison. The sequence goes on from NW_011494956.1 coordinate 4,132,860, forward strand.
GAAGAGTTGAATACAACGAATTCATGTGCCCACACACATTCCTGATACTGAGGCCAGGAGAATGTGTCTCCAGTCACAGTAAAAGGAAAGGGTATAACATGAAATGTGACATCAACACCTATTTTCAGTAATTATAGTGACATCAGTTTTAGGAAAAATAAAATAGAGTCACCAGCAAAGTGAACTAAATCACCTCTAAATGAATCATGTTTGCATACTGCCTTTTAAAGCATTAAGTATTTATGTTGCTTTGTTTTGAACTTACTTTGACACAGCCACTTTCCAAAAAAGATATGGGGGGAAAAATCAGATTCATGTTATGTATGCCAAATTCTTCCTAATGCATTAGAGGATAAAGAATTTTGACTATCTTGGAAGGAATTTGGATATACAAATAAGAGCAACATCAGGTCATATGAACCACCAGCCTGAGAACTCAGTGTGTAAATCACAAGTATGGTATAATTGCTCAGCTTTACTTTTTTCATTTATGTTCAGCCTAAGAATTACTGTGTATATAGATTAATGTCTAATATACAATATATTTTACATGTTTTATAGTAAATATAGTGGTATATATTGTAGTGATTACATACACTGATGATTTAGCATACTAAAAATTTAATATCTTCAGTCATCAAATTATTTTATTTCTCCCTTGTAGTCTACCTCTCTCTAAGGCCTATTACCACAAGCCTTGATCAACCTGTCAGTGAAATGGAAAATAAAGCAGAGCTCCTGGATCTAATGCCTGGTGTTCCTCCTGCCTATAACTGCCATTTAAATTCATCAGATCCAAATTCTGATGCCCCTCCAGAATACAATTCCCATTTTGTACCTGGTAAGTTAAATATTCTCTTAGACAGAAAATGACACTAAGAATTAAGGTTGCTCTTTTAATTAACTGGTTAGTTGCTTAATTCAACAAATAAATATTGCATGCCTGCTGGATTCCAAGTAGTTTACTGGCTGTCAAGTGGAACAGATTCCTGCCTTCAAAGAATTTATAGCCTCCTGGGGTCGGAAGTTGTGAAAACATTGATGGCATTCTCCACATTATTAGGGAAATATGAAGCGAGTATTATAGAGGCCCAGAAGACAGAGTAACTGATTCTTCCAGAGATGAAAGTGAAATGAAAGTGTTAGTCTCTCAGTCATGTCTGACTCTTTCCAATCCATGGACTGTAGCACACTCGGACTCCTCTGTCCATGGATTTCCCAAACAATAACACTAGAGCAGATCACCATTACCTTTTCTGCAGGAGATATTCCAAATCTGAGGATCAAACCCAGGTTTCCCACATTGCCAGCAGATTCTTTACCATCTGAGCCACCAGGGAAGCACAGAAGACAGAGTAGCTGATTCTGCCGGGGATGAGGGAAATCCTAACTAAGGAAGTAAAGTTTTGTTGTCATGATAAGGATTTTCTCAACCCCCTCAAAAAGTGGGAAGGGACCAAGCCTGGGAGAAAGAAAAACCTATTCAGAAGCACAAGGTCATGAAGACCTGGTGGTTTCTTGGGGACATGATAAAGGCTATTTGGGACAAATAGCAAAAGTGCAGAGAAATGATGGTGAAAGGGCTGAAGTGCAGATAAGGAGTTTGCATCTTATCCAAGAGACCATGGGGGATCTGCAGATGCTGTTTAACAGGCCATCAAGACTATAAAGTAGATACTCGAGTTTGTTTTTTCATCACCTTCCCAGCTTCTGGCACAGGGTCCATTGCATAACGAGTGCTCAGTGAATATCCTGTGAGCAGCTAGTTGACATCTAATAAGACAGCTCTAAGGATCAGTGTGAAGGAATTACTGGAACAAAAATAAAGTAAGAAAAAAGGGAGAAGTCAACAATAGTCCCAACTGGATGAGACTTAGTAACAGTATCAAGAAGAGGGGCAAAAACTTACAGTTTCAAAAATAACCATCTGTGAGATGATGCAGAGATACTGTGTCTTTCTAGAAATAAGATTCTGTAGCTCAGGCAGCCTTTGCTCCTGTACTGTTTTTGAAATGGCAGGGCTCTTTTCCCCTCTGCCTCATGTTTATGCATGTTGTCTGGATCTGGTCCAGTGTAATCCCCGATTCTTGGGTCAACCCCTTCTAAACCCAGATATTAACAATCCAACATAATACAGTCAGTACCATTTCTCAATATTTAGTGCCTTTCAACATGATTTATCTTAATTTCTTTTTTAATGGAGATAAATTTATATATATAAAATTCACCACTTTAAAAGTATGCAAGCCAGTGGTTTTTAGTATGTTCATAAGGTTATACAACCATCACTAGTTTAAATTTAAATCCAGAACATTTTCATTTTATTTATCACCTTCCATTAACAATCACTCCACATTTTATCCTTCTCCTGGAAACCACTGATTTACTTATATCTGTATAGTCTTGCCTAATCTGGATATCTTGTATAGATGGAATCATAACACAGATAGCCTTTTATGCCTACTTTTTTCAGCATATAGTTGTCAGGGTTTATCCATGTTGAAGCATGTGTCTGAACATTATCCCTTTTTATGCTGAATCATATTCTGTTTCATAAACATCTTAATTATCCATTGATCACTTCATGAACATTTGGACTCTTTCCACTTTTGAGCTACTATAAATAATGTTGCTATGAACATTCAATTTTAATGGCAGGTTATGTATTTCAGGAAAAAAAATTCTAATCATCTCTTAAAGTGTAGTTTAATATATGCTAAGGGTATCAAAACAGTAGGATTTCTTTTAATAAAATAAAAATGATAGATTTCTGGCCACCTATTGAATCAAGATTGCTGGGAGAAATATCAATAACCTCAGATACGCAGATGACACCACCCTTATGGCAGAAAGTGAAGAGGAACTCAAAAGCCTCTTGATGAAAGTGAAAGTGGAGAGTGAAAAAGTTGGCCTAAAGCTCAACATTCAGAAAACAAAGATCATGGCATCCGGTCCCATCACTTCATGGGAAATAGATGGGGAAACAGTGGAAATAGTGTCAGA
>NW_011494956.1:4135962-4158622 GCF_000754665.1 Bison bison bison
AGTGTCAGACTTTATTTTTCTGGGCTCCAAAATCACTACAGATGGTGACTGCAGCCATTAAATTAAAAGACGCTTACTCCTTCGAATGAAAGTTATGACCAACCTAGATAGCATATTCAAAAGCAGAGACATTACTTTGCCAACAAAGTTCGTCTAGTCAAGGCTATGGTTTTTCCTGTGGTCATGTATGGATGTGAGAGTTGGACTGTGAAGAAGGCTGAGCGCCGAAGAATTGATGCTTTTGAACTGTGGTGTTGGAGAAGACTCTTGAGAGTCCCTTGGACTGCAAAGAGATCCAACCAGTCCATTCTGAAGGAGATCAGCCCTGGGATTTCTTTGGAAGGAATGATGCTAAAGCTGAAACTCCAGTACTTTGGCCCCCTCATGTGAAGAGTTGACTCATTGGAAAAGACTCTGATGGTGGGAGGGATTGGGGGCAGGAGGAGAAGGGGACGACAGAGGATGAGATGGCTGGATGGCATCACTGACTCAATGGATGTGAGTCTGAGTGAACTCTGGGAGTTGGTGAGGGACAGGGAGGCCTGGCGTGCTGCGATTCATGAGGTCGCAAAGAGTTGGACACGGCTGAGCGACTGATCTGATCTGATTGAATCAGGATCTCCAACAAAAATCTTGAAAGACATCCTATCTTGTTGATTTTTATCAACAGCTAAATTGTTTAAATTTATTTTTTAATTGGAGGACAATTACTTTACAATGTTGTTTTGGTCTCTGCCATACATCAACGTGAATCAGCCATAGGTATACATATGTTCCCTCCCTCTTAAACCTCCCTCCCACCCTGACCCCACTCTACCTCTCTAGGTTGTCACAGAGCACCGGGTTGAGCTCCCTGTGGTATACAGCAACTTTCCACTAGCTAGCTATTTTACATACGGTCATGTATATGTTTCAGTGCTATTCTCTCAATTTGTCCCATCCACTTCTTCCCCTGCTGTGTCCACAAGTCCATTTGCTACATCTGTGTCTCTATTTTGGCCCTGCAAATAGGTTCATCAGTACTATTTTTAATATGCATTAATGTATAATACTTGTTTTTCTCTCTCTGACTTCACTTTGTATAACAGGCCATAGGTTCATTCACCTCACTAGAACTGGCTCAAATTCATTCCTTTTTATGTCTAAGTAATATTCCACTGTATATATATACCCCAACTTCTTTATCCATTCATCTATCAATGGACATCTAGGTTGCTCCCATGTCCTGTCTATTATAAATAGTGCTGCAATGAACATTGGTGTACGGGTGTCTTTTTGAATTATGTCAACAGCTAAATTTGAGAATTACTGTTCTAAAATTGTTTCCCAACCTATACATCCATGAGTAGACTGTGAAATTAAGTTAGTAATTTTCAGTCAATAAATTCTTGACAAAAAAAGGTGAGAATATTCAAAATAAATAAAACCCCACAAATGTCATCAAGGCTTCAGTCAGTTTTATAGGTCAGGTCTCAGCTAGAATCTCCTGTTAATTTGGAATTAGTTGTATTTTAGCTAAAATAGATCTGTAATAAAACATGAGAATAAAATATTCAACCTGGTTTCTTCTATTTTGTTTTTAACTACAGTAGTTTTTAAAAACCATCTCTTTTGGCTGGGATTAAGAGGAAAGCACCTTTTGTCTTGTGGATCTGACCGTTTATTACATTTTGTTCTGGCTTTTCCTCAAAGGTCAGAGAAAGAGAGCTGTGGTTCTCCCTCTCACAGGGCTTCAGGTAAGGCTCTCCAAAGTTAGGAATAACATAGTTTATTAGATACCCCTTAGTAGTAGACCAAAGCCCAATTACTTACATAAATAAACCAATTAATTAGTTTAAATCTAAGAAAGTAAAATGAAACAAATTTGGAGATAAAATTACTTAGATCTTATTTTTTTCGAGAACTACAGATACTTCCCAGCAGAATAGACAGTCTCACGTCTAAATGCTGGTAATTCTTCATATTTTAAGCAGTCGTTGTGAAATGTTTGTGAAAAGTTACCCATGCTTCTTCATTAAATGTCAGGGGATCCTGCTTCCTTACAGGGAGCCTTCCTTTTGCATAGGTGGAGGTGAAGTGCTCCTTGTTACTGCTGACAGGAGTTCAAGCTCCCTATTAGGCCTGCACTGATACCATCCTGGCTGGAGAAGGGAGAGATAAAAGGAGATGATATCCCTGCTGCTTTTAAGAGACATTTAGTAAAAGAAAAACAAAATCTAAAGTCACCCGTTAGTTATACCCTCTTATTAATTCATGATTTTGAGTGCTTGCCTTCTTAAACATCGTGTCTCTTTAAGGAAATCTGGTTTCCTTGATGGTGATCGTTTTTATATTGACAGAGTTAAAATTTAACTGGTCCTTGGTTGGAGGAAAGCTTGTGAGAACCAGATGATGAGGGTATAAACAGGTGACTGAGCCACAGACAATGCAGCAGTCTAAATCATCACTTTGACACTAGCACATGACTTCAAATCTCAGTGTTACCACTTACGTGAACTTGAACAATAATGGTAAAGAATATAAAAGTAGAAATTTGCATCATGGTAATTTTATGCCAACCATAGGCATAGACAGGGTAACAAATTACTTAATCTCAACCTTAATTTTTGCACTTGTGCATTGGGCATAACTATCTCACAGATATAAGAAGATTAAATGAGTTAATAATCTGGAAATCCTCCCACTACATTTTTGGTACATGCCCCTTCCCTTAGAAAATGGAACTTCTTGTCAATGTTAAGAACTCATCATGTGACTCATGTAATCTCCGTATAAAAATTCACGCTAAGTCTCAAAATATTAGTTTTCACTATATATAATTGTCTCATTTGTTTTTGAATGCAGGCTCGCTGGACCAGCTGTTCTTTCACCTGCATACACCCCAGGAGACTTGCCTGTGGGATACTACAGCCCATAGCAACTCAGGACCCTCCCTTCATACCTTCCAACTGGTGGCACCCATCCTATACAGTACCAATATGGCTGGTACCCTTCACCAAGTAAGTCTGCTCCAGCAACTTGGATGCCAGAGCCAGCTCCTATGCTGAACTGTCCTCCTGGCCTGGAATACTTAGGTCAGGTACTTCACACAAATCCAAATTATTTTCTTATGAAATATGATCTGGGAGATCCAACAAGAAGAAATGAAAAGTTGAAGAGGGTGGGTAAAGGTTAGTGATGACAGGTATCTACTTTGTGAGACTTTAAAAGTGGTGGTACTAATTTAAGAAATGTAGAGGATAGGGATTCTTTTAGTGGGAGGAGTGTGGTTTTCATTAACAGAGTAGGTTGAACTGTAAAATACTCAAGGTGGCCTCTTGTAGAGAATTAGAAAAACAGAAGTAGGAATAGAAAAATGCTATGGTAGATGCAAGCTGGGGTGTCATTTACTAGGAGCTAAGAGTGAACATGAAGAAAGGTGATATGAAAGAAACAGACACTTAACGACCAAATCATCAAGTGGCTTAACCCCTTGCTTTCCCTCACCACTCATAATTCATTAGCCACTCCAGCCCCCACAAAAACCTAATACCTTAGTAAAAAAAATAAGGTGATTACCAAGCATATATGGGCTTCCCTGGTAACTCAGTTGTAAAGAGTCCCCCTGCCAAGGCAGGAGATGGAGGTTCAATCATTGGATAGGGGAGATCCCCTGGAGAAAGAAATGGCAACCCACTCCAATATTCTTGTCTGGAGAATCCCATGGATGAAGGAGCCTGGGGAGCTACAGTCCATGGGGTCACAAAGAGTTGGACGCGACTGAGAGGCTAAACAACAGCAACCAAGCACACATAGCTTCAAGTCAAGTCCATAAGACTTCCCCTCCCACAAAATGGTGATTTCCTCAATCCCTTCTACATAAAAATTGTAGAACCACCCTGAAACCCTGATCAGAAATTTGGGGATAGACAGGTTTGGTGAACAAAATGGTTTACACTCAAAAATTGTACCCTAAGATAAGTCTATTGGTGGAAAACCTTCTGTAATCTTGGCCCATTTGGTTTTGGATGCCAAGGGTTCTAAAGTTCATTGTGAGCAAAAGACTATAATTCAATACTTGTCTCCCAATATAGTCAATAAAATATTCCTTGAGGTTGCCCAGTTCCTTTTGGCAATTCTATATATTGTTAATCTTGTGCATTGCAAACTATTGATACAATGCTATAGAAACAATGTGTGAAATTCAATACAGTTGTATTAGGAAACTGAAATTTAACACAAAAATTTTATTAAATTTTCTCTTTGTAAAACAACTATAAATACACATAAAAGCCATTAAACTGCTAGAGTAACCCCTTTTATAGAATGTTTATAGGTAATACATTTTGGAAAATCATTTTTCTACTCACACACTAATAGAGGAATTTGTCTTTGCAAGCCTAGGGTCTCCTAGACCATTTCCATTTCTTTTAAAATCGTACAGATTCATGTCAATATATGGCAAAAATCACCACAATATTGTAAAGTAATTAGCCTCCAATTAAAATAAATAAATTTTAAAAAAAGAAAAAATAAAATTATAATGCATAATTTAAAAAATAAAATTGTACAACTTTAAAATTACCCAAGTTCAAAAAAGTTGTTCAACTTTTTCTGTTACCTTGACAGATACTATCGATTCACTTTTCCCTTTCAGAAATGGTTTCAGTTAAAAAACAAAACCAGAAATAAACAAAAATAAAACAGGCTTTGGAGCCAGACAATATGGTTTTTAATTCTGACTTTATCTCCTACAAGCTCTGCAACCTTTAACACACTTCTTAACTTGTTGGTGTTTTAATTCCTTCATTTATAAAACAGTACTATCTATCCCTGCCCTACTGAGCATTATGAGAATTATTGACATGTAATATAATTCCTGGCACACAGGAAGTACAGAGTAAATGAGAACTATATTGATGCTGTTTAGTTAAAGTTCCTCCTTGGCTGTGAGTGGAAGGCACACACCCAATCGTTGTCCTGTATCTTCCCTAGATCTTTGAGATGTCATGTGGAAGATATGTAGATCCTTTTAGGACCTGTTAGTGGAATTCTGTCTAGTATAGCAGGATTATTTGGTCTCTGAGACTTAAGTTTGCCAGAGACTCCAATAAATCCTCAAATAACTACTCCTAAATAACCGCAGTTTGTTATGGGGTAAATTTCTCCCACAATGAAGGGCTTCATTTCTTCAGGATATTTTGCCCAGCAGTGGACATTTTACCAAGTAGTGAATATGTTTTATCTTTTAATCCTAGATTTAAGATGCTAGAATATTTTAAAGGGATGGTAAACCATTTTAATGGCCACTTTTGAAATATCACAAGACATTTTCAGACTCCCCCTGCCACCTTTTTGTGTTTTCACAGGAGAAATACTACTGAATTAAACATGGATTGTGTTATCTCTGTCTGCATGTAATCACTCACATGACTAAACACTCATTATTTCAATTCATTTCAAAATGTATTCATTAAACTTATTCAACAAATTCATTAACTTAATCAACAAATCTTTAAGAAATATGGCATTTCAGTCAATGTTCTATGTTCACAGATTAGGAATGATGTAAAACTGTATAAAGTATTATCAGTCTGTCCTCAAGGAGATTTCCTCTCTTAGAAGGAATCAAATATAATAGGTAATGGAACTGTCAAATGTCTATCTTGGGAGTAATTCTGAAATAAAGTGAAGATAAAAATTTACCTAATGGTATTCCCAACCTCCCTTTCCTTTGCCCTAATCCTAGTCACATGTCGCCTGCCCTCTCCAAACTTTTCCTAATTAAAGTATGTGCTGCGGGAAGATCTTGGTGTTTAGTAGTGTATGTGAATGGCAGTCACTATGTTATTTTCTCAGAAGTACCCGTGAAATGATATAAAATTGGACATTCCTGAGTAAAGTCCACTGGCTAATTCACTCTCCATAAGCCACTGAGAAAATTGGCTTCTCTGTGGCTGGTCCATATTAAATTATCATGAACTTCGTGACAAGTCCAGTCTGTGGGAGACATGTCAGATGTCAGCGAGTGGAGGGGACTAAGCTGGGAGCAGTCCATGTCAACACAGCTTCTTCTCAATTCAGTCACTGTAGCAGGAAGGTGATTTTCTAATATTTTAGATAAATGTTTCGATCTTTTACGGTAAAACTGGAGGAAACTGTTTTCCTATCTGGTCATCTCTGCTAATAACCATCTGATCAGGTGCAAATAGGATAATTTCACTTGATAAAATATATTTTTAATTAATTCTATTCCTATTAAGTGAAGTGAAGTGAAGTGAAGTCACTCAGTCGTGTCAGACTCTTTGCAACCCCATGGACTGTAGCCTACCAGGCACCTCAGTCCATGGAATTTTCCGTGCAAGAGTACTGGAGTGGATTGCCATTTCCTTCTCCAGGTGATCTTCCCAACACAGGGATTGAACCTGGGTCTCCTGCATTGCAGGCAGATGCTTTACTGTCTGAGCCACCAGGGAAGCCCTGATGCTATTATTAAAGACAATTTAAAAATCAGTTAATATGCTATATGATCAATTTCTTTTCTAATGCTGACTTAATTCTTTTATTTCTCTCCTAATTGCTTTTTATCTCTCCCAACAGTTGGACTACATACATGTTCTTCAGCATTTTGAGCCTCTGGAAAGTAGGTATAATTCAACAATATTCAACAGTATTTGAATAAGATGGAAGTTTGAATCAGCAACATTATCCAGTAATGAGCAGAATTATCCAGTAGCCACTTTCTTTTTTAGATTAATCCATTTTAGTGATTCAAAGAGGAAAGATTTCTTTTAGAAACTAAGAGAATTATCTTTGTATAATTGTATTTATTTATAAATCATCTAATCATCAAATCTTATATATTATCTGGCTCTTCACTTAGTCCTTGTCTCCACTCCTATAATTAACTTGTATAGATAAGGTGGGGGAAAGAGCAGAAAAATGAAATGACTTAGCAAATGACAAGCAGAAATCTTGATTTGCTGAATTCCAGTCTAGGGCCCTTGCTTTGGAAATAGAAAAAATGAGAACAGTCAACATGGAGACTGTCCTTCATCACTAAAACATTCCCGACCCTTAAAGCAACAGCTGTACATATTTGTTTGACTATAGCATAAAGTTTTTAACTCTTGGTCCTTTTCCTATTTGCAAGTTGCAATTACAGTAATCATCTTCCACAAGCTGACTAATTCATGAAGCAACATACAATCTCATCAAAATATTTTTAAAAGTCAAATTTTCTGGATATAGGTATTATATAAGACATGATCAGTCTTCTTCAATATGGTTTCAATCTTTACTCTTATGTGAAAAAATTTTTTTAATCATTTTACCTTGAGATTAAAATAAATGTTTTAAATTCTAAAACATCTAAATACTTATAAGATTATAAAACATTTTGATGTTTGAATCAGTTGCATTTGTTTCACATGAAATTTTTAAAAAGTTGTTTTTCTTTACATCTGTAACAAATGTTGCACAAATAACTTCTTGAGGACTATTTTCACTACTTCTAATTTAAGATGGCTCTCTCATTTTGTGTTGTAATGATGGCAGGTTTTGAAACTAATTGGAGAAGGAAATGGCAACCCACTCCAGTATTCTTGCCTGGAGTATTCCATGGACAGAGGAACCTAGTGGGCTACAGTCCATGGGGTCACAAAGAGCGGACAGGACTGAGTGACTAACACACTTTGAAACTAATTATAGATACAATGCTGAAAACAACCTGGACCAGATGGTTTACATTGTAACTGAAGATGGAGCCGACTTTATGCAGAATGCTACTGAGACACTGAGGCCCTCAGTGCTCAGGGTCACTGACTCTGTGGGCCAAGAAGTCACGGCAATGCAGAGACCTTTCAAATGCACCTGTTTCTGTTGTCCCTCCTCTGGGCAAGAGGTCATAGAAAGAAAGTCTAATCCATTGTTTCTTCCTGATCCAACTCTTCACCACATGGCTGTGCTCTTTCCAAAACCATGGAGATGGGGATTGTCACTGGCTCTGACAAGTCAGTATGGAAGAAGATTTAGGGGAGACGGAAATTTAATTAATCAATTAATTCACCTGAGGAAAATCACCAAGGGATTTTCTTTTTTTTTTTTTTCCCAAGGGATTTTCTTATGGGTTCTTGCTTTTCAGTGATAATTGGTAGGCCAAGAACAAATTAGAATTGTTTAGTCAGTGTCCACAGTTCTATCAATTGTGTGTACTGAATTAGAAATGTACCTGTCATGGAGAACAGTAGTCACACACTTACCTAAAGGTACCTTTGGATCCCTAGATAAGGTGTTGGTAAACATACACTTAGGCTTTTAGTATTAGAAGAGATTTTAGGTAATTTTACATAATCCATCACACCCATGTCTTGCTACAGATAAAGAAAGAGTGGTTCAAAAGAGTTAAGTGCCTGATGATGGTGTTATGTTTGGCAGGTGGCAGTGCCAGAACTAGAAAGCAGATATTCTGAATTATGGCTTGGTTGTGCATGTGTTTCTGTCACTTCAGTCATGTCTGACTCTGTGACCCTATGGATGGTAGCCCACCAGGCTCCTCTGTCCATAGCATTTCCCAGGCAAGCATACTGGAATGGGTTACCATGCCCTTCTCCAGGGGATCTCCCCAACCCAGGGATCGAACGTGCATCTCCTTCAATGGTAGGCAGAATCTTTGCCACTAGCGCCACCTGGAAAGCCAACTCTTCTCCAAATTGTTTGTTTGCTACAAGGAAAAGAAAAGCAGTTTTAAAAAGAGGCCAAACAGAATTTTGAATTCCAGATATGTCACCCACTTAAATGTCTACAGTTTATTTAACGTCTTTGGGACCCAGTGTTTTTGTACTTAAAAATAGGCACAATAATATCCACAGGATTTTTTAAAAGACATGTTTATTAGCATTTACTAGATGTTAATTTATTTACATTAATAATTTAGTAAATGCTGATACTTAATGATTATGTGATTCAATTTTCTGTATAATAGAGAAAATAATAGTACCCATCACTTGGATCTTTTTGAGGATTAAATAATAATAAATGTTAACTGCTCTGAACAGCACCTGGCACATAGTACACTGGTGGCAGAATGTTATTAATATTTATTTCCAGGTATCATACTTTATCACTACTGCTTTTGTAATAACAGTCTTATATTTGGAATTGAACTTTGTTTCTAATCCTTTATTATTTTGGATATACTAGGAATTTTTCTTCATATTCATGGTTTGCATTTTCTTCCAAGATTAAAGTAAGCCATGATGTAGTGTGGCTCCATGGTAAACAATCTATCTACCAATGCAGGAGACACAAGTTTGATCCCTGGGTTAGGAAGATACCTTGGAGAAGGAAATGGCAACCCACTCCAGTATTCTTGCCTGGGAAATCCCATGGACAGAGGAGCCTGAAGGGCTTTAGTCCATGGGGTCATCAAGAGTTGGACACAACTGACTACACACACACACACATGCTTTAGTAAAGCTAATCAAAATTATAGACTTACTCAATTCATGGAACATTTATCCCGATAGGTTTTTTTTTCTGATTTTTCCGCTTAACATTTGTGTTATGTGTGTATGCATGTTTAGTTCTATGAAATTTTATCACCTGTGTGGATTCCTGTATTCACCACAATACAGATACCGAACAGTTCCATCACCACAAATATCCCCTTTTATAACCACATCCACCATAGAATTAGAAAGGGAGCTGCCTGTTTTATAGCAAGCAGTAGTCAAGCCTCCTCTGTGTCCTGAAGGAAAACATAACCCCATCCTTTAAAGTTTCTTTCTGCAAAGATATCCTTGGAGCGTAAGAGTGAAATACCAGAGAACCATGAAGGGCTATCTCTCCCAAAAATAGTCTCCCTAGTCCTTGAATAAGTTAAAAACATATGTAGTGGTGTGTGTGTATGTGTATGTGTGTGTATAAATATAGCATCTTCACCTTGTCTCTGCTTCACTGGCAGCTGGAGGTGCAGTGTCCTCCTAGCGTCACCACTGGCTTTGTAGCCGAACACTGGAAACTGTGCAGGGTGGAGTACAGCCTCCAAAATGAGAAGAAAGGAGACATGATGGGAGTGCTTGGGCCATGTTCTACCTATGGCTGTGGTTCATTCTATTTTTGAGGTAACCTAATGTTAAAATCGGAGAAGGCAATGGCACCCCACTCCAGTACTCTTGCCTGGAAAATCCCATGGATGGAGGAGCCTGGTAGGCTGCAGTCCATGGGGTCGCTAGGAGTCGGACACGACTGAGCGACTTCACTTTCACTTTTCACTTTCATGCATTAGAGAAGGAAATGGCAACCCACTGCAGTGTTCTTGCCTGGAGAATCCCAGGGACGGGGAAGCCTGGTGGGCTGCCCTCTCTGGGGTCACACAGAGTCGGACACGACTGAAGCGACTTAGCAGCAGCAGCAGCAGCGATGTTAAAATAATGTATTTAGAATTTCTCTATGTGGGCAGATTAGCCTCTGAATGATCTTGTTTCAGTCCACTTTCACATAGGAGTGAATTGAGGTTTATAATATTACTCAAAAATGAATATAGGACTTTCCTGGTACAGTGGATAGGAATCCACCTTCCAGTGCAGGGACACTGGTTCTACCCTTGGTCCAGGAAGACTCCACATGCTGTAGAGCAACTAAGCCCATGTGCCACAGCTCCGAGCCTGTGCTCTAGGGCCTGCGAGCCACAACTACTGAGCCCACGTGCCACAACTCCTGAAGCCTGCACACCTAGAGCCTGTGCTCCGCAACAAGAGAAGCCACCGTAATGAGAAGCCTGAGCGCTGTGACCAAGAGTAGCCCCTGCTCACCTCAACTAGAGAAAGCCCATGTGCACCAACCAGTGCAACCAAGAAATAAAGATTGCTTTTTTAAAAAGCTTTAAAAAATAAATAAAATAAATACAGTAGTATGGTGAAAGAGTTAATTACCCAGCTGACATCAAAACATTTTCAAAGATTGCTAATGGGTTCCATCATCCTTTCCCAAAATGAGAGGTCTTTTTTTTTATGATTTCAGCAGTTGATAAAGGTAAAATATCAAAAATGTTCTGAGAGATAGCCTGACCTAATCTATTTTTTAATACAAACAGAACTTATAACAGGTCATACTATAGCATTTTTTCAGTAAAAAAAAAAATTGCCTTTCAGTGTCTACGAGAAATTTCTTATTATCTAACGGTAAGATTTGACAAAAGAAATTTATAGAAATATTTCCAGGATTTTTTAAAGATTCTTTTCTGAATGCTTGACAAGCCAGCTAAGTTCATCATGTTTATCCAGTAAACTTCTCAAGGTCCCATATTTATTTCACCATGTTATCCGGCATTGCTTATCTGATTAAAAAAGGCAAAAGTTACTGTCGCAAAGAGAAAATGTGGCTGAGCTAAAGAGTGGGAAGGATGGAGTATATTATTCCCATGAGCAAGTGACATTAACATATTCACCATATAGTAAGTGCCAGGGTCTCCCTTTTAGAAGCAGAAGTCCTTTGGTGTCCTAGGATACCTTAAAGACAGTGAGTTTAACCTATAAAAGCTTATGAGTATGTGGATTTTATGAAGTGCACAGTACCATACCTCCTTGCTTTTTCATGTTGCTTGCTAAGCTGGAGGAGAATGAGAGAGTCATTTCCTAGGCAGGTTGATAGGGAGTCTAGGGGTCCCCAAGGAGAGAGGGATCTGGAATTCTCAAAGAGGAAAAAAGGACAAACTTTTTTTCTTTGTCCACATTCCTTAGGATTATATACCAATAAGGTATCCTGCCTAAGGACAGTCTTTGGATTCAACCTTCTGTTATTTTAAAATGTTAATTATGGGAGTATACCTGGTCTTTACAAGGATGTATCTTGCCTAAGGACAGTGTTATCTTAAAATGTAAATTATGGGAGTAGGTCGGAGGAGATCTTTACAACCTCCAGACATTCTTTGGATTATATAACCTCATTGTTAACACTAGCAAGCGGGTACTCTTTCTGCCCCCTTCTGATGCCTATGTCAGAAGCTTTCTCTATGTCCTTTATACTTTAATAAAACTTTACTACACAAAAGCTCTGAGCGATCAAGCCTCGTCTCTGGCCCCGGATTGAATTCTTCTCCTCCGGGGGCCAAGAATCCCGGTGTATTCGCGTGATTCAACAACAACCTTTCAAGAATCCTCCCAATCCCCAGTCCTAATCCTTTGCTATATTGAGAATAATTTAGTAATTAATTCAAATAATACCTCATGACACAAGTTCCCCCTAATGCTTCATTTAAAGTTGAAGAAAGAGCATCGGCCTGATAATTTTAAGGTATAGTCCATTCTCTACATTTGCCTCTCTATTCTTGCCTTGCAAATAGGTTCCTCTGTACCATTATTTTAGACTCTCTCTATATATGTGTTAATATATGATATTTGTTTTACCCTTTCTGACTTATTCACTCAGTATGACCAACTCTGGGTTCATTCACACTACTGCAAATGACCCTTTCACTCCTTTTTATGGCAGAGTAATGCTCCACTGTATACATGTACTACATTTTCTTTATCCATTCATCTGTAGATGGACATTTAGTTTGCTTCCATAACTTGGCTGTTGTAAATAGTGCTGCAATGAACATTGGGGTGCATGTATCTTTTTGAATTATGGTTTTCTCATGATATATGCCCAGTAGTGTGATTGCTTGGAGAAGGCGATGGCACCTCACTCCAGTACTCTTGCCTGGAAAATCCCATGGATGGAGGAGCCTGGTGGGCTGCAGTCCATGGGGTCGCACAGAGTCGGATACAACTGAGCGACTTCACTTTCACTCTTCACTCTCATGCATTGGAGAAGGAAATGGCAACCCACTGTAGTGTTATTGCCTGGAGAATCCCAGGGACAGGGGAGCTTGGTGGGCTGCCGTCTCTGGGGTTGCACAGAGTCAGACATGACTGAAGTGACTTAGGAGCAGCAGCCATGTGATTGCTGGGTAATATGGTGGTTCTATTTTTAATTTTTAGCTCTTAACTAATTGCATAGTGCATAACCCTTCTTAACTATAATTTCCTCATTTGAAATTACATTAAGTTCTAAGTCCTTTTCCTGAACTGTTTTTATGCTCTCTCAATATAAATTGTTTCTAATTAGAAAATTAAAAATGTATTTTAACACTTTTCAATCATCACAAAGTCTCATTCTTGTCTTTCTAGATAAGATTACTTGATGGCATATCTAGCATGGGCAGTATCACTCGAAAGTGGAATGGTATGTTATCAGCAATGAGCGATGCTGACCACATTGAAATTCACTTCCCATTAGACCTGGATGTGACCATGAAAGCCATGATTTTTGGAGCTTGCTTCCTCATTGTAAATCTGTCACTTTTGAGTTATCTTGAAAGTGTTATTCTTTCTGATGAGGAATAATAGTACAGAGTGCTGGGAAGGGAATAAATGTGAGAACTAGGATACCTCCTGTCTCTGCCACACTCGGTAGGTACATGACTTGTGACACGATTCAGTTGAAAAGGTCAGTCAGTAAATTTTTAACCTACACTGAACCCAGGAACAGTCTCTAGTACATCTGAAATGTTCAGTGAATGCTAAATGAGTAAAAGTCCTGTTATTTGTAAGACATGGCTGGCTATTTAAGGGGAATCAAAGATAAACAAAATAGTACTATATCCCTCAGCAAATGTAAATGAATTAAATATGTAACTAGATATGAAGCTTCCCAAGAGTTTCTAATATAAAATAAATGCAAAGTAATCTTTTCCAGACCGTGTCATGAGACAGGTGTCAATTATTTCTGTTTTTTAGAGATAAAACTAAAATTTTTCAGGGGTTCATAGTAGGCAGATGGGAGTACTGAGGAGTCTCTTCCCTCAAGTGGAATTGTAATGAAGGGAGTTGGAAAGAAAGGGAGAGACTTGAAAGGTCCTGGAAAAGAGGGTTGCAGAACGGGCAGAATTTAGCTGATACAAAAGCTTCGTGAGCTCACAAGTTCAAAGTTCCAACAGAAAACTTGATGAGGCAGCCTGCTGTCTTAACTCTGTTTTCCCAGTCCCCTAGAGTAGGCTAGTGGTCAGTGCCACTGGAATATGTGGTGGGGCAGGGAGAGGTCTAGGGTTGCAATGACCGTGGTACATCTACTCTTGAGATCAAAGCTATATTCTGTTTACCCAACCAAGTGTGTATCTTAGAGCATCTATCCATGTAACAGTTTTTGGATTCTAAGAAATAAAAATATATGTACAGTAACATAACACATTATAAGGCAAATGATTTACATTGGAAACCTATGTATAAATGTAGTTAAAAAAATAAATTCTAAAAATAAGTTTTAGTCACATATAATTAAATAGCTGAATAGTTGCCAGTTACATTTTCCCATGGTTCTTAGTTCTACTGCTGATATCAATAAAGGACCAGTCATGTGAAATCAAACAACTTTGTTATATATAATTTCTAGGTTTACCTTAAAATTAAATGCAGACCAGACTTATATGCATCTGGGTAGATTATGAGGAAAAAAATCCTAATCATGAAATAGGTGGATAATGTAACCAATTACTTGTAATAACAAAGATGCTAACTGTGATGCTAACGATGATAAGGGCAGCTATTCCTTTTTAGTGTTTTTGTATTATATGCATGCTTCTGGTTCTAACTACTTTCTGTGTAGTAACTCATTGAATTCTTACATGTTAGATAAGTTACTATGATGATTCCCATTTTAGAGATGGGAAAACTAGGGTTAGTTATCTTGTGCAAAGCCATCTAGTTGCAAAAGTGTCCAAAAGCCACTATTGAAGATGACTGCAGAGACTATACTTTAAACCACTGTGCCGTGTGCCTCTTTCATCTCTGTGTGATCTCTGGTTTCTTTCTGTGTTAACACAGAGGAAGAGAAACAGGATACATGGTGGAATGCTGCTTCATGTATTTTTGAAATTTTAGGATTATAACTGGGAAGCCCATGAGGCTCTAAGGAGGTCTTGTCTAAGGGTATGTTTTTCCTTCCTTTCGTGTCTCAATGGTGCAACCAACTGAAGACCACTTTTTATGTTATTCTGTCAATTTGGTGCTTCCCAGATCCTGTATATGTTTTAAATGTGAAACCCTAAACAAGTACAAATCTTGATTATGAATTCTCAATGGACAGTTTTCTCCCTACCTCTGGCACAGACTAGTGCAGTCAAGCTTTTTATTAATCCTCATTTGCCAGTAATTTTTCCCTGGTTTCTCTTATACTGGATTGTGTCCCTTAAAGGGTTCCCATGTTATAGCTGCTACTGCTAAGTCACTTCAGTCGTGTCCGACTCCATGCGACCCCATCGACGGCAGCCCACCAGGCTTCTCTGTCCCTGGGATTCTCCAGGCAAGAATACTGGAGTGGGTTGCCATTTCCTTCTCGGGAGGGTCTTTAATACAATACATTTATTGCTCAGGCCCACTGTCTTGCCACAATCAGTGAAATAAAATTGGAAATTGGCAACTCTTAGAAGCCAAAGGAAATGCCTGTGTAATACATAGAATTTTCAGATTTTTCCTTACTTTCTGCTGCACAGATTTCTCTAAATTTCCTAGGAGTTTGGCTTTGTATGGAAATAGGTTTTAATTATGCAGTTTAACCTAGAACAAGGGTTTGAACTGCAGGTCCACTTGATGCAATTTTTTCCAGTAAATATGTAGCACAATGCCGTGTGATCCACACTTGGTTGAATCCACAGATGCAGAACTGTAAAGGTATATGTGGATTTCTGATTCCCACTGCCCACATTGTTCAGGAGTCAACTGTACTTTAGTTAGCACTTTTAGAGTTTCACATTATCTACTTTGAACATTCCAGAAATGGAAATGACATGGTTTGTTAGTGCCAAGAACATAGGCAGAGTGCTCAGACATCAACATAACAATTAAAATAATTTTCTCCTTGTGAATTAATTGTTTGCAATGACTAAAAAAGATCGTCCTTTTTTTTCTGTTTAAGATAACATATGCAATGTTTTGTCAGATGGCATTCATACAGAATTTCCAATTGTCTGAAAATGTTTGTTTCCACTATTGTTTATTATGTAAAACATCATTCAATTAATATAGGATCAACTTACAGAAAAATTTATCTTGGAAAAATTGATGAAACCATGTTTCTTCTGAAAATTTCAAGAGTATGTTTGCTCAGTTATTTTCACTTAACAGTCATTGAACATTATTTACTCTTTTTTTTTTTTTTTTTTTGCTAAAAACAAGCAAAACAAATTTTAGACTCTTGCTCATGCAAGGATAGGCAGATGAGGGATGCCAGTGAGAATAATTAAAATGACAAAATATTTATCTAGTTTTTTAAATTAATTTTAATTGCTGCTCGCAGCTGTTTCTGCCCTCTCCACCATAAAACTGAATAAAACAAGCCTACAAAAGGTGGCAGCACTAGCTCATAGCTTTTACTAAAATATACTCATTTTCTTAGCCAGAATTATGCCAGGTCTAATCAGTACATTTTAATAAATAGAAGCAAAGGGTTTTAGAGTTAGAAGAAACAGGAAGAACTATCTGCTCTACATTCTAATGTACAAGTGAGAAAGCTGGAAAGGCCTAGTTCATGTATCCAAATTAGTACCAGAAATTAGTACTAGAACCAGAACTGTGATTACACATCCCCCTTTTTTGTCCAGTATTCTGGCAATCACACCAGAAATTTGATTTAAAACATTTCAAGGTACTTTCATAACAGTGACATTTTAATTATTAATTATTCTAAATTAATTCTAAACTATCTTAAACTCATGCAAACAGGGCCCATTTCAATCATCCAGACTCATCTCACAGCAGTCCTCTAACTATGGTGGAAGAGCCAAATTACTCTGTTGCAGAAATAAACACTTTAAAAGTGTCTATGTCATGGATTATATAGAGGTTTATTTTATTTTAAATGTCGATACACTTGTATCTTTACTTTCATGGCTACCATTCACATCTGAGTTTAATTTTTTTATTAATATAACTGCTTTTAGATTTTTTTGTAAAAGGATATTTAGCATTTGACAGATTCGCTTGCACTGAGGTAATTTAATTATTGGTGGCACAATATCAGATGAGCACAGACAGAATCTAATCACTACCTTGATTAGAAGAAGGGAAGTATATTTAATGGGCAGTCAGATACAGTGTGCCCAGATATAATCCAGCCTTCCTGCCAGCCTGACAGAAGACATGCCTGGGGATGTGAGAATATTTCATTCAGAGGTCTAGCAGACTCAGTCAGCTATGGAAATTATTCTGGGTACCGCTACAATATTTCCATGAGTTTATTTTTATTTTTTCATCAGTTTTAACGTTTGCATTTTTTGTTCTGTTTTCTCTGTTTGTATATTTCTTTCTCTTCTTTTGTCTTTGTGTATTTCTGTCTACATGTAATCCATGCCGTTTGTTTGTGATATGGCTATAGCACCTGCCTGGAAATGGATATCAGGGCGAGATTGTGCCATTTTCTTCACTGATAGATTTATAGCATTCTAAGAGAGAATGTGTTCGTATTTTTTTAATTTTTCAAGAGGCCACTTTATAATCAATTGAGAAAACAGGAGTGAGAAACATGTTATCTTTATCCTGACAAAGCTGTTGAGAGTACATAGCTGTGTTCTTTAGGAATACAATAAGTGCCCTACATGAAAACCTTCATGTTGTGAACTTTCAAAGATGCAAACGTGCGTCTGGTTCTTGGAGGGAACCAGAACCTGTGCTCTCAACATCAAGTATGAGTGAAATTGTAGCTTGCCCTCTGTCTCCTGTTGCTAACCATCCTTCAACTCTACCATCTCCCACCTCCTGTCCCTCCTCCAGTTAGTAACTCTTCTTGTCTGTTCACACGATGGCAGCCTGTCCCCAACTGTTATACTGACTACTGTACTTTTTGAGGTATTGTACTGTAAGATTAAAATGTTTTCTTTATTTTTGTGTTTTTTTAGTGTTATTTGTGTGAAAAATATTATAAACCTATTATAGTACAGTACTATATAGCTGATTTTGTTGTTTGGTACTTTGGCTAACTTTGACTTAATGAGCAAATTGAACTTATGAATATGCTCTTGGAACTGAACTTGTTTGTATGTAAGGGACTTAGTGCAATAGATCTGTAGAAGGATACAGATTGACATTTACTCTCCTTGTCTCAGACAGAGTCAAAAGCCCACACTCCTCAGAAATGAAGTACCTCACCTACAGTCACAATGCATTGGTCAACCCAAGATAGATACAACCAACTTTAAATGAGTGAAAAAATACAATCTTATTATATACCTGGAAGGAAAGAAAATAGTTTGTAAGAACACTAATGCTAACTCACAGATGTTCTGGTTTGGGGTTTTTTTTTTCCCCCTTTTCTTCAAAAAAGCTTGCAATTCAAAATGTTATATGAAATCACTTAATATATAAATGTGGGCAACTGACTACATTTTTAAAACACATCTGTAAGTTGATGATGCTTGCTGGCTTCTAGTTTTGTATTTCATTTTTATCAACTAACATCTTAGTAGAAGCTAGGATAAATTAGGCAGTTGAGTGAAAGGCCCTACGGATAAGGAAAATGAAAACAGAGGGAAGTTTCTCAATTGGACACAGGCAGAGGTATCAAAGATAGACATTTGCTCACTTCAAAGAAGCTTGCCTGCCCTGAATGTTTAAAATTAAAAAGACTGACAAAATCAAAGTGAGAGTGGAGAACAACTGGAACTCTCATAAATTGGTTTACCATTTTAGAAAATCATTTGGAAGTATCTAATAAAACAGACATATACTTTATGATTTTAATTTTTAAAGGTATATGCTCAAGTAAGTGCAAATGTTTAGCAAAGGTCATGCACAATAAAGTTTCTAGCAGCTATTTTCATAGCACCAAATGAAAAGATCCCAAAATATCCATCCACACATGTGGAATACCACACAGTAATAAAAGGGAGAAACTGAGACGTACAACACAGTGTGGCTGATAGAAAATCTCAGAAGCTATCTATATTAGTCAAGTTTCTCCAGAGAACCAAGAGAATATATATTGATATATGAAATTGGCTCATTTGCTTATGGAGACTAAGAAGTCTCACAGTCTGCTGTTGGCAACCTAGAGACACAGGTGAGCTAATGGTATTCTAGTCCAAGTCCAAGGTAGGAAAAAACCGATATCACAGCTCAGACAGAGAGAGAGTAAATTCTCCCTAATGCCACTTTTTGTGGGCATCCAGCTGATCAGATGAGAATCAGCTACACTGTTTTGCAGGGCAATCTGCTTTGCTCAGTCTACTGATTCAACTATTAATGCCATCCAGAAACTCCATCACAGACACACCCAGGAAGCCTAACTACATATTTGGGCAACCCATGGGCCAGTCATGTTGACACATAAAACTAACTATCACGTGTCTACTCGGTGTCAACCTGGCACCCATACATACCTCCTTAAGCCATACTTCACCTTTGAACATAGACAATAAAAGTTAATTCCATCTAACCTGATAGGACTATACTTCTACAACTGGAAACACAACCACCCCTTTCCCAGAAGATAAAGTTCTTGAGTGACATATACCCTTCTGATGACTGGTAACTTAAATACTATGATATAAAATTAATATATAAGTACCATGATAATAAGTCAGTACATCTTATGTGGCATGATAAAGGAATAGGAGAGGAAAACAAAGGCATCTGGTGTACACACAACATATACAAAATAAGGAACACTCTAATTCCCAATTCTGTAACAGATCACATGGTCATAGCTGGCATTTATAATTGCCTTCTTCCTCTACCCATTACCTTTGCCTGCAGACAACACTTCAGATGGTTTGATTTTTTACTTGGTGGACTTACCCAAAACTTCACTCCTAAAGAGCATAGCACACTAGTAGTCCTGTCTGGATTGGATTGTTGTAGTTTTCCATTCACATTAATGCAGGGCATGGTAATATCAAGATATGCCCTAAGAGACTTCCTATATTCCAGAATACTCTTCTTTACCTTCATTGTTGAGTAGAATCCAGTTTCCCCTTGGTAATCAGGATTAGTCACTTCATTCAGGACAGTTACACCCTTGTTTACCTGTTGATTCAAAGGCTCAAAGTGCCAGGGTGGTGATTCTTAACTTTCAGTTTAATGCTGTTCATTGCTTTTCCTCCTAGTGTAAGCCTTCATCATTCTGGTACTAAGGCTTCTAGGCCCGCAAAGCATGAGGTCACAGGAAGAGGAAACATAAATTGTGCTAACGGATTCACTATGGGTAACAGTGGTTCTGCTCCCATTTCCTCCCCTTGATTCCTGTATTCATGAATATTGGCTACAGAAGAACAGCACTGTATTTTGGATTCTGAGTCAGAGCAAATACAGCCTCATGGA
The DNA here is from genome assembly GCF_000754665.1 of Bison bison bison. Lineage (NCBI taxonomy): Eukaryota > Metazoa > Chordata > Mammalia > Artiodactyla > Bovidae > Bison > Bison bison. The sequence continues at coordinate 4,156,296 of NW_011494956.1, forward strand.
GAACCTCACCCCAGCTTTGCAAGGCATTGCCACTTGGTGCTGTAGCCAAATCTTCAAAAAGCTGTTTAACCATTATTTCAACCCAGCTGCTTCCAGATGGTGAAGGACATGGTAACCTCAGTGAATTCCATGAACAGAAACCCTTTGCCACACTTCTTTTGCTGTAATGTGTGTTCCTCAGTCAGAAGCAACGTTTTGTGAAATACCATGATGTGGTGAAAAAGAAGAACACAAGTGGTAGTTTTGGCAGAAACCTTGCATGCAAGGAGAGCAAATCCATATCAGTTAGCATCTATTCCAGTAAGAACAAAATGCTGCCCGTCCATGAGCTAAGAGCCCAAAGCAGTCAACCTGCCGTGTGGTAGCTAGCTGATTACCTCATGGAGTCATGCCATACTGAGGACTCAGGGTTGAGCTCTGCTGCTGGCAGAGTGGGTGCTCAGCCTCGGCCGTGTGTGTGTATTAGTCGGTCGGTTGTGTCCGACTCTTTGTCCCCATGGACTTTAGCCAACCAGTCTCTTCAGTCCATGGAATTCTCTAGGCAAGAATACTGGAGTGGGTTGCCATTTCCTTCTCTAGGGGATCTTTCCTGACCCAAGGATTGAACCTGGGTCTCTTATATTGCAGGGTCTCACCATGCTTGGTGAGACATTCATGGTGCTGAACCTGTGCTGACCTCTCTCCCTGCCACCATGAATCCAAGGGGCAATGATGTGTGGCAGGGGAAAGGGATTGGCTGGTAGAACAGAATGGTTCATCCTATTTGCTTGATTATTAAAACTCTCCTCTGTTGAAGTCACCCTTTGAGGAGCATTCACACAGGACCCAGATAACTTCATGTTTTTGCCCAAAGAAGTCTGCTCATATACCTCTTCCTCATATTTCCTTGTCATTGGTTTTCCAACCATGTTCATTCCAAAGCTCTGATCATCCAACCAAATGGTCGTGTGGCCACTGATGAATATTGATGAATCATATAGCCCATGCATCATTATCACACATCTGGCCTTTTATCCTTCCAATCAAAGTGAACAACCAGGTATCTTGCTCAAGGGTCTGCTAACTGGGAAGATTTTCTTGACCACTGTCCTTCAGGGCTGTCCCAGAAAGGGGCTGTAGTGTTGCAGCTGTCCACAGCTAGTGTCTGTGTATCCTGCAGAACCATCTGTAAATCAAGCCTGAGTGTTTTTCTCCTCTGTGAATTGATGGCAGGTGTATTCTGAGAGTGAACGAGAAGTCAGTGTGGCAGGAGTGGGGACCACAGACATTGGGGCTATTTCTTCATGTAATCTGTGTCTTCTGGGCCTACTAAGGCCCAATTACATATATACCACTTCCATTTGATGATATAGTGCTTTAATGCACACCCAGTCTTATGGCTTGCTGGATCAGATAACAGGCAGTTCATGACCAGTAGCTTAGGTCCCATGGTACTTGGTGGCCAATGCTTAAGAATTTTTTCTCTGCTAAGGCCCATAGCTGGCCAAGAGTGATTTCTCAAAAGGAAAATAGTTCTCTGCAGGGGATGTCAGGATTTTGCTCCAAAACCCAGTTGTTACCATTCAGTCACCAAGTCATGTCCGACTCTTTGCAGCCCCATGGACTGCAGCTTGACAGGGCTCCTTGTCCCTCACTCTCTCGAAGTTTGCCCAAGTTCATGCCCATTGAATCAGTGATGCCATCCAACCATTTCATCCTCTGTCGTCCCCTTCTCCTCCTGCCTTCAATTTTTCCCAGCATCAGGGTCTTTGCCAGTGAGTCGGCTCTTTGCATCAGGTGGCCAAAGTATTGCAGTTTCAGCTTCAGCCTCAGTCCAAAACCCTAAGAGTCTGCTAAAAACTCCACACAGCATCTCTGTGTGTCATAGACACTTCAAACACCATTGGATCTGCTGGGTAATATGACCAAGCAGCTTGCACAGCAGACCAGATCTATTGCAGAGCTTTCTCTGGTTCTGGCTCAAAACTATCAGCCATTCAGGACACTTGGTAAATGAGCTGCAGTAACACTCGAATGAGAAAATGCTGCCTCCAAACTCCAAAGGCTGCAAGGAGGCACTGTGCCTGTTTTTTGTTTTGTTTTGTTTTTTTGTTTTTTTCAGTTGTAGAAGAGGCCAGATGTACAAAATTATCCTTCATGTTAGAAGGGATATCTCAACATGCCCTACACCACCAAACTGCTAGAAATTTCACTAAGGTGGAAGGCCCCTGAATATTTGCTGGATTTGTTTTCTACTCTCTGTTAAGCAAATATCTTACCAATAAGCCTAGAGTAGTTGCTACTTCTTGCTCACTAGGTCCAGTCAGCATAATGTCACCAATACAACA
>NW_011494956.1:4158722-4193595 GCF_000754665.1 Bison bison bison
ATACAACAGAGCAGTGTGATATTTTGTGGAAGAGAAAGGTGATCAGGATCTCTGTGAAGTAAACTATGACATGGGACTACAGAGTTTACATCCCTGTGAGGTAGGACAGTGAAGGTTTATTATTGGTCTTGCCAGCTGAAAGCAAACAACTTCTGGTGGACCTTGGAGACAGGGATGGAGAAAAAGGTATTTGCCATATCAATAGCTGCATACCAGGTACAAAGGGATGTGTTAATTTGCTCAAAGCAATGAAACCATGTCTGATACAGCAACTGCATTTGGAATCGCCACCTGATCATCTACAATAACCCACTGTGATTCTCCAAGATACTTGTCTTCTGCACAGGCCAGATAGACAAGTTGCATGGGGATGTGGTGGGAATCACTACGTTTGCATCTTTCAAGTCCTTGATGATGGCATTAATCTCTACTCTATCTCTGGGTGTTACAGTATTGATTTTGGTTTACTATTTTGCTGTGTAAAAGTGGCCCTAGTTGGCTTCTCCTTGGCCTTTTCCACCATAATCCCCTTCACTCCACATGTCAAGGAACCAGTGAGGGCATTCTGTCAACTACTGAGTATTTCTTCCTGTTATGCACTCTAAACTGGGGAAATAACAACAGGATGGGCTGAGGGACTCATTATTTCCTATCCTCAATGCACAGTTACTCTAGTAAAAGGCCATAGGTCCCATAGGGATGGCTTGGGGAAATATTAGTAGTGTAAATTTTTAGTAATGTTTCTGGGTCCTTCCTCCAGGGGACCTGACCTCTCTTTATTCAGGGACTTTTCTATGTATAAACTGACTCGAGTCTGGGAGTTGACTCAGTGTGTGTGACCTTCTGTTTTTATGATTCAGTTTTAACTTTTGTTCTCTTAATCTAGAACTTTTCTGCTGCAAGTTTAAGACATCAGAGAGTGAAGGAAAGTGGGGGAACTGATGGTGCAGGCCTCTTTAATGTCGCTCAAATTAAAATACAAACAAGCAAACAGTGCTGACATGATCCTAACATGTGGACTGGCCTGACTAAGACAAAAAGACTCCATTTGCACCCATCTTCAAATAGTATTTACATACCTATGCACTACTTTTAAATAGTAAATGGGTTATTAATAAAAATTAGTACTTAAAACAGTTTATCATAAGCAGCAGTATTTCCTTATGATTAAAATAAGGACTATGGAAATAAATATCCAGTTAGAGTTAACATCCCATTTCTACCCTTCTTTCCTCTGTACTTCACTTTCCCCTTAGATCCATGCTTCAGGCAAATCATATTAACCTCTCTATGCCCTAGTTTTCCCATCTGTAAACTGGGAAAAAATTATACTACCTACCTACATGAGTTGATTTGAGGATTGCGTGCTTAGCAGCTTCAGTTGTGTCCGACACTTTGTTGGACTATAATCCATCAAGTTCCTCTGTCCATGGGATTCTCAAGGCAAGAATACTGGGGTGGGTTGCCATGCCTTCCCCCAGAGGATCTTTCTGACCCAGGGATCAAACCCAAGTCTCCTGTGTCTCCTGCATGCAGGTGGATTCTTTACCCACTGAACCAACTGGGAAGCCCAGTTTGAGGATTAAATGGTTTCTTATATACAAAGTGCTGAGGACAATGCCTTCTTCACAGCCACAGTAAACACTACACAGGTGGTAGCTATTATTTTGTTACTAACTTTTCCTTTTTAAAGGGAAGCTCTGTTGTTAACTTGAAATCTGAGATTTCAATGACACCTGCCATAGCTGTTTTTTTTTTTTTAAGTATTTAATTGTTATATCTTTTTAAAAATACTTTAAATATTGTTTCTAGTTTGATTTTGGATCAACAGAAATAGAACAAATGTATTCCCTACAACTAACCCTTAAGCTAAGGATTTCTTAGAGATTCTCAAACTAAATTGTACATCAAAATCACTGGAGGGTTTGTTAAAGTAGATTTCTGGGCCTGAGATGGGTTCAGTAGATGAGTTCAGTTCCTCATGCAGTAGGTTTAGGGTAGAGCCTCCCTAATGGCTCAGTGGGTAAAGAATCTACCTGCAATGTAGGAGACACAGGTTCAATCCCTGGGACAGGAAGATCCACTGAAGAAGGAAATGACCACCTAGCACAGTATTTTTGCCTGGGAAATCCCATGGACACAGGAGCCTGGTGGGCAACAGTCCATGGGGTTGCAAAGAGTTGGACCCTACTAAGGGACTAAACAGCAACTGAGGTTTTGCATTTCTAAGTATTGCTGGTATAATCCTGTTAGCCTGGGGATGACACTTGAGAGCTATTATCTTAGTGAACAAAATTGAACATTTGTTAGGGAAATAATTTTGAAAATTTAATAAGTCATTCTCATTCTCTATCTGGGTATGTGTGTATATATATATAGTTGTTGTTTAGTTGCTAAGTTGCATCCAACTCTTGGGATCCCATGGATTGTAGCCCACCAGGCTCCTCTGTCCATGGGATTTCCCAGGCAAGAATACTGGAGTGGATTGCCTCTTCCTGCTCCTGGGGATCTTCCTGACCCAGGAATTGAACCTATGTCTCCTGCATTGCAGGGAGCTTCTTTACCACTGGGAAGCCCAGTTGTATTATATTCAAGGTTAATTTCTCTCATGCAATGTTAGACAGTATCCTAATCACAAGATTAACTTATTGATGCTTCCCAATATGATCCCAAGTCCTGAGGAACACCACTTAGCCAACACATGTGGCCAGGATTGGAACTCTGAAGCCCTGGGAGATGGAGCATAAAATATATATTCTAATGGTCTTAAATATACAACCTTCCGTGAGCACTTACTCTGTTTGCAGCATGAAGATGAAGCAGCTGCCCCCACACAGACTCCACAAGAGGGAAGGGGCTTTAGAACTATATGTGGGCTCTACCACCAGCTTGCGCATGTCTCATGTCACGGGGAGCATGAGGGGGGACACTTGGTATTCCAGAGAGAACTCTACTCCTGGGGCCTCTGAACAGACGGGCTGGGACAACAGCTGCTTCTGCATTGCTAAGATATATGAAAGTGTTACTCTGTATCAGTTCAGTTCCCTTGCTCAGTCATGTCCCACTCTTTGCAACCCCATGGACTGCAGCACGCCAGGCCTCCCTGTCCATCACCAAAGCCTGGAAGCCTGCTCACTCACATCCATTAAGTCTGTAATGTTATCCAACCATTTCATCCTCTGTCGTCCCCATTCTCCTCCTGTCTTCAATCTTTCCCAGCATCAGGGTCTTTTCCAATGAGTCTGTTCTTCACATCAGGTGGCCAAAGTATTGGAGTTTCAGCTTCAGTATCAGTCCTTCCAATGAATATTCAGGACTGATTTCCTTTAGGATTGAGTGGTATGATCTCCTTGCAATCCAAGGGGCTCTCAAGAGTCTTCTCCAACACCACAGTTCAAAAGCAGTGATTTTGGAGCCCAAGAAATAAAGTCTGTCAGTGTTTCCATTGTTTCCCCATCTATTTGCCATGAAGTGATGGGACCAGATGCCATGATCTTAGTTTTCAGAATGTTGAATATTAAGCCAACTTTTTCACTCTCTTCTTTCACTTTCAAGAGGCTTGTTAGTTCTTGTTCGCTTTCTGCCATAAGGTGGTGTCATCTGCATATCTGAGGTTATTGATATTTTTCCTGGCAGTCTTGATTCCAGCTTGTGCTTCAGCATTTCTCATGATGTACTCTGCATATAAGTTAAATAAGCAGGGTGACAATATACAGCCTTGACTTTCTCCTTTCCTGATTTGAGCCAGTCTGTTGTTCCATGTCCAGTTCTAACTGTTCCTTCTTGACCTGCATAAAGATTTCTCAGGAGACAGGTCAGGTGGTCTGGTGTTCCCATCTCTTTCAGAATTTTCCTGAGTTTGTTGTGATCCACACAATCAAAGACTTTGGCATAGTCAATGAAGCAGAAGTAGATGTTTTTCTGGAACTCTCTTGTTTTTTCAATGATCCAGTGGATGTTGGCAATTTGATCTCTACTTCCTCTGGCTTTTCTAAATCCAGCTTGAACATCTGGAAGTTCATGGCTCACATACTGTTGAAGCCTGGCTTGAAGAATTTTGAGCATTACTATGCTAGCATGTGATATGGGTGCAATTGTGTGGGAGTTTGAGCATTCTTTGGCATTACCTTTCTTTGGGATTGCAATGAAAACTGACCTTTTCCAGTCCTGTGGCCACTGATGAGTTTTCCAAATTTGCTGGCATACTGAGTGCAATACTTTTACAGCATCATCTTTCAGGATTTGAAATAGCTCCACTGGAATTCCATCACCTCCACTAGCTTTGTTCGTAGTGATGCTTCCTAAGGCCCACTTGACTTCACATTTCAGGATGTCTGGCTCTAGGTGAGTGATCACACCATCGTGGTTATCTGGATCATGAAGATTTTTTTGTATAGTTCTGTATATTCTTGCCACCTCTTCGTAATATCTTCTGCTTCTGTTAGTCCATAGCATTTCTGTCCTTGATTGTGCCCATCTTTGCATGAAATATTCTCTCTGTATCTCTAATTTTCTTGAAGCGATTTCTAGTCTTTCCCATTCTGTTGTTTTCCTCTATTTCTTTGCACTGATCACTAAGAAAGACTTTCTTATCTCTCCTTGCTATTCTTTGGAATTCTGCATTCAGATCAGCATATCTCCTTTTCTTCTTTGCCTTCAGCTTTTCTTCTTTTCTCAGCTATTTGTAAGGCTTCCTCAGACAACCATTTTGCCTTTTTTGCATTTTTTTTCCCTTGGGTATGCTCTTGATCACTGCATCTTGTACAATTTCACAAACCTCCATCCATAGTTCTTCAGGCACTCTATCATATCTAATACCTCGAATCTATTATCTTTTACTCTGTATATCATTTACTCTATAGTTGAAAAGATAAAATTTTACCAAATAAAATCATATAAATACTTAGAAAGTTTAACATTCATGTAACATTTCTAATGCCAAGTACTCCAAAGGAATATGTTTTTTATTTCATAGCCATAGAATTTTTCTTGCTAAACATTCTTTTTTTTTTAAAAAAAAACAACTAGTTATTCTTCTCTTATCTAACAAGTAATCCATATGATTACTATCATTTAGGGCAAGATGATTTCTTGGATATTCTTTATGTCACTAACTTCCAGGGAAAGCTCTGCTAAAAAATAAGCAAACAAATCTCTTCTTGCTTCTGTGTATGTGTGTTTGCCATTTACTTTACTGAGATCTAAGTGTAATTGTAAAGTATTTTAAGCTATGTGATATCAAAATTTAGTATCAGTTGTACAATAATAGTAAATACGTGTAATAATTTTTTAAATTTAAGTGTAATAATTTTTAATATTTAAGTGTAAGCCATTTACTTTAAAGAGATCTAAGTGTAATTGTGAAGTATTTTAAGCTATGTGATATCAAATTTTTAGTATCAGTTGCACAATAATAGTAAATAATTTAAAGAAGAAGAAGGCAAATCAAAACAGTAGTGAAGCTTGTTTTTTGTAAATAAGTTTTTCTAAGCTGTGCGTAAAGTAAAAAGCAGGAAAACATGTAGGAGATAAAGTAAAAGCAGGACAGATTCCTTTGTTATTCCCTCTGTTGTAAACTCATATCTGGTGACTGACTCAGTTTTATCATTTGTGGTATTTTTATGATGAACTCTTTAAGAATGTCAGAAGGAAATAGGATTTGAAGAGTAAAACTGGGAGCAATAGAAATACAAAACTGTACCAGTAATTATTTTATTACATTTTTTTATCTTACTGAAAATGTGGCTGTGTGTTATTTAAGCAATCACTTCCTTAAAAGAAGACTGACTCAGCACTCTTTGTTAATTGATACAGTGTCTTAGGATATATAATAATGTAGAGCTTCTAATTTGGTCAAATTGTAGAACAAAACTTGGAATTCTGCCAAATGACCAGGTAATTGGGATACCAGGCTTCTGAAACTATGAGTCCACAGGGTCACTGGCTTTAAAAAACAAAACAAAACAAACAAACAGATCTGTGAAGCCAGTTTAACTAATGGGTTGATTCATTTTTACTTCTGTGTTGTTTTTTAACACTGTCCTATCTTACTGTACAGGTCACAGGCCTTCACGTCTGGAACTGATCTAGTTGTTTTCCGTTGAGATAATGAAAAGTTCATATCCATGCCTCAGAGTTACGTGGGAGTTGATGTTTTGGGGATTATTATCCAAACTGCTCTTCTAATAGCCTTTCAGTATCATCCATCCTTAGGGAATTATGAGTAAATGCTAGATAATGAAATTCACTCATTATCAGATATAAAAATATGTAAAAGTATGTGATCTTTGCCTCAGAAATCCAAATATGACCAGAGTTTGATTTCCTAGCTCTATCCTTTTTAGACAAAATCCTTAATGAAGTCTCTGTGAGCCTTGATTAGTAAGGGTAAGAATTCCCTCTTTTTAGATTGTTGTTATAAACATATTTTACTACTATTATTCTATTTATATTATTACTACACCCTTCGTTCTCAACTCGAAGTATTTTTATGGCTTTCAGATGATGCATAAGTACTCTAAGTGGGAGATAAATTTCTTAGAAAAATAATGAGGAAGTAAAATTTTACTAATTCTAAATATTGGATATACCTAATCTAGCATTTTCTACACTGAGGAAATGGATGTTCTCCTACAATACTGGTGTATATTTGAAACACATTTTTGATTTTTAATAGTCAATTCAAATAACAACTATAATTATTAATGTGTATATTTATATTAATAAGCCACACATCCTCCAGATTAGTTTTACAATAATATTTTCCAAATTTTAGTTTTTGTAAAGACTTGTTAAAGACTTATTCTAAGTTGAGAATCCATGATTCAGTTCAAGTTTTACCTCTCAAAATATGTGATGGATTTCCTTCAGAGTACAGTAAGGAGTGTTTGAGAGCATTTATACAACCACAGAATTTATAAAAGAAGGAAGTTTAGTATTCAATCAGATCAGATCAGTCGCTCAGTCATGTCCGACTCTTTGCAATCCCATGAATCCCAGCATGCCAGGCCTCCCTGTCCATCACCAACTCCCGGAGTTCACCGAGACTCACGTCCATCAAGTCAGTGATGCCATCCAGCCATCTCATCCTCTCTCGTCCCCTTCTCCTCCTGCCCCCAATCCCTCCCAGCATCCGAGTCTTTTCCAATGAGTCAACTCTTCCCATGAGGTGGCCAAAGTACTGGAGTTTCAGCTTTAGCATCATTCCTTCCAAAGAAATCCCAGGGCTGATCTCCTTCAGAATGGACTGGTTGGATCTCCTTGCAGTCCAAGGGACTCTCAAGAGTCTTCTCCAACACCACAGTTCAAAAGCATCAATTCTTCGGCGCTCAGCCTTCTTCACAGTCCAACTCTCACATGCATACATGACCACAGGAAAAACCATAGCCTTGACTAGACGGACCTTTGTTGGCAAAGTAATGTCTCTGCTTTTGAATACGCTATCTAGGTTGGACATAAATTTCTTTCCAAGGGGTAAGCGTCTTTTAATTTCATGCCTGCAGTCACCATCTGCAGTGATTTTGGAGCCCCCAAAAATAAAGTCTGACACTGTTTCCACTGTTTCCCCATCTGTTTCCCATGAAGTGATGGGACCAGATGCCATGATCTTCGTTTTCTGAATGTTGAGCTTTAAGCCAACTTTTTCGCTCTCCACTTTCACTTTCATCAAGAGGCTTTTGAGTTCCTCTTCACTTTCTGCCATAAGGGTGGTGTCATCTGCATATCTGAGATGATTGATATTTCTCCCAGCAATCTTGATTCCAGCTTGTGCTTCTTCCAGTCCAGCATTTCTCATGATGTACTCTGCATATAAGTTAAATAAACAGGGTAACAATATACAGCCTTGATGAACTCCTTTTCCTATTTGGAACCAGTCTGTTGTTCCATGTCCAGTTCTAACTGTTGCTTCCTGACCTGCATACAAATTTCTCAAGAGGCAGGTCATTTGTTTTACAGATAGTATTTTCTATATTATTTATTTTATAGATAAGAAAACTAAGGCCCCATATTAGTTAATTAATGTTCATTGACACTTTAGACAGATGTGAGGTATTCCTTTTATACCCACAATCTTTCAGAGGATTTCCAAATCACTTCCCTTTGTTCAGGGGATTTAAAAATGTCCAGGACTATTGTGTTGTCCATAGTGCGTGGATAAAATGAGCAGAGGAGGTCATGCTCAAGGACAACTCTTTTATAACGTCCCTAAACTCTGCTGCTAGGTCTCATGAGTTCAGAGTCTCTTTCTGTCTTTGATTTTTAATATCATTTTCACTCCTATTTTTAATTAGCAGTCTTCCTTCTTCTTTTACCAAACCTTGTACAAAGTAGACCATTCTGATTCACATTCCATGTAGGGTGTATCTCTCTCTCTTTTATACATGTGCTTGAGGATGATACTTCTAAATACCATGCCATCACACAAGGTTCAAAGAAGTGAACCAGTAGAACAGACAACAGCTTACAATACTCTTAAACCATTTTATGGACCACAGTGTAATTCTTCATTATCTTATATACAATCTTAACAGTTCAGTTCAGTTCAGTCGCTCAGTCCTGTCCGACTCTTTGCGACCACATGAACCACAGCACGCCAGGCCTCTCTGTCCATCACCAACTCCTGGAGTCCACGCAAACCCATGTCCATTGAGTTGGTGATGCCATCCAACCATCTCATCCTCTGTCATCCCCTTCTCCTCCTGCCCTCAATCTTTCCCAGCATCAGAGTCTTTTCAAATGAGTCAGCTCTTCACATCAGGTGGCCAAAGTATTAGAGTTTCAGCTTCAACATCAGTCCTTCCAATGAACACCCAGGACTGATCTCCTTCAGAATGGACTGGTTGGATCTCCTTGAAGTCCAAGGAACTCTCAAGAGTCTTCTCCAACACCACAGTTCAAAAGCATCAATTCTTCAGTGCTCAGCATTCTTTATAGTCCAACTCTCACATCCATACATGACCACTGGAAAAACCATAGCCTGACTAGACAGACCTTTGTTGACAAAGTAATGTCTGTGCTTTTTAATATGCTTTGTAGGTTGGTCATAACTTTCCTTCCAAGGAGCAAGCGTCTTTTAATTTCATGGCTACAGTCACCATCTGCAGTGATTTTGGAGCCCAGAAAAATAAAGTCTGACACTGTTTCTCCACTGTTTCCCCATCTGCTTCCCATGAAGTGATGGGACCGGATGCCATGATGTTAGTTTTCTGAATGTTGAGCTTTAAGCCAACTTTTTCACTCTCCTCTTTCACTTTCATCAAGAGGCTCTTTACTTCTTCTCCACTTTCTGCTATAAGGGTGGTGTCATCTGCGTATCTGAGGTTATTGATATTTCTCCTGGCAATCTTGATTCCAGCTTGTGCTTCTTCCAGCCCAGCATTTCTCATGATGTATTCTGCATATAAGTTATATAAGCAGGGTGACAATATACAGTTTTGACATATTTGGAACCTTTTCCTATTTGGAACCAGTCTGTTCCATGTCCAGTTCTAACTGTTGCTTCCTGACCTGCATACAGATTTCTCAAGAGGCAGATCAGGTGGTCTGGTATTCCCATCTCTTTCAGAATTTTCCACAGTTTATTGTGATCCATGCAGTCAAAGTCTTGGCATAGTCAATAAAGCAGAAATAGATGTTTTTCTGGAACTCTCTTGCTTTTTCCATCATCCAGCAGATGTTGGCAATATGATCTCTGGTTCCTCTGCCTTTTCTAAAACCAGATTGAACATCTGGAAGTTCACAGTTAACATATTGCTGAAGCCTGGATTGGAGAATTTTAAGCATCACTTTACTAGCATGTGAGATGAGTACAATTGTGCAGTAGTTTGAACTTTCTTTGGCATTGCCTTTCTTTTGGATCAGAATGAAAACTGACCTTTTCCAGTCCTGTGGCCACTGCTGAGTTTTCCAAATTTGCTGGCATGTTGAGTGCAGCACTTTCACAGCATCAGTTTTTATAATCTTATCATACCATTAAAATTACATAATTATATAATTAATTGTGCTGACTAATTGCCTTTTAAATGAAATATACTTGATTTACTATATTGTGTTAGTTTCACATGTACAAGAAAGTGATTGAGTTTTATGTATTTACTTATATACATATATTTCAGATTATTTTCCAATATAGATTACAACAAAATGTTGGATATTGTGCCTTGTCTTTCAGTAAGCCCTTGTTCCTTAGCTATTTTATATATAGTTGTGGCTTCTGTTAATCCCATACTTCTAAATTATTCCTCTCTCCCATCTTCCTTTCATCTTTGGTAAAAATACGTTTGTTTTCTATGTCTGTGAGTCTGTTTCTGTTTTGTAAGTCAATTCATTTATGTTATTTCTTAGATTTCACATACAAATGATACACAATATGTGTCTCTTTGTCTGACTTACTTCACTCAGTTTGATCATCTCTAGGTCCATCTGTTTTGCTGCAAGTAGCTGCCGTATTTCATTTTTGTCTGTGACCGAGTGTTATTTTATTGTATATGCATACCACATCTTCTTTATCCATTTATCTGTTTAAGGATGCTTACGTTGCTTCCATGTGCTGGTTATTATAAATTGTGTTGCTATGAACACTGGGGTGCATGTGTCTTTTTGAATTAGAGTTTTCATTTTTTCCAGGAATGTGCACAGGAATGGGACTGCTGGACCATATAGTAGCTCTATTTTTAGTTTTTTAAGGAAATTTCATACTGTTCTCCATACTAGCTGCACCAGTTTATATTTCTACCAGCAATATAAGAATATTCCCTTTTCTACACACTCTCCAACTTTTATTATTTGTAGACTTTGATGGTAGTCATTCTGACCTGTGTGAGGTGATACCGTATTGTAGTTTTGATTTGCATTTCTCTACTAATTAGTGATGCTGGGCATCTTTTCGTGTGCCTTTTGGCCTACAGGAGGTCTTTTTTGGAGAAATGTCTATTTAGGTCATCCACCCATTTTTTAATTGAGTTGGGCTTTTTGTTGTTATTTAGTTTTATGAGCTTTGTGTATATTTTTCATATCAACCCCTTTGTTACATTTGCAAATATTTTTTCCCATCCCATAGATTGTCTTTTTGTTTTGTATATGGTTTCCTTTGCAGTGCAAAAGCTTTGAAGTTTGATTAGGTCCTGTTTGTTTATTTTGCTTTGGGGAGACTGACCTAAGAAAGTATGCTACAATTTATGTCAGACAATGTTTTGACTTTCTGCCTGATGTCTGATTGGGTGATTTCCGTTATTCTATTTTCCTCATCCCTTATGCATTCCTCTGCATTATTTAGTTTGCTCCTCATCGCTTTTAGCTTAGTTTTTATTTTGGCAACTGAGTTGTCTAATTTAATGGGTTCCTCTCTATAGATTTTAGTTCCTTGTCACAATGATCTATGTTTCTATTGATAATCTTTCTTAATTCCTTTAGTATTTTTATTTCCTCCTTTTTGAACAGGATCTAGTAGACAGGACAGGTCTGTTTCATTATTTGTTCTTTTAGGAGATTTTTCTAGTTCTTTTAACTGGGAGTAGTTCCTCTTCTTTTTCATTTTACTGGTTTCTCTGCCTGTATGTATTGGGAGAACACTGTGTTCTTGAGGGTTGTTTTTATGTGGGAGAGTTTCTGTGTAAACTGTGTGACTCCAATATTTTTGGTGCCTGGGCTGTTTCTCGTGTGGACGCCTGCCACACTTTTCCTCAGAGTGTGCTGGCCATTATTCCCTTGATAGTGGGTGTGATCGGTATTGTGGTGACCAGAGCCTGCACCGGATGTTGGGTGGGGTTTCCTCTTTGCTTTGTGGCTACGGTAGCCCTGTCAGGGGCAGGCCTGTTCCCCAGTTGTTGGAGTAGAAGCCCTGAAGATTGGGTTCAGTAAAGCTCTATTTCTGTTAAGTGTGTGCTCTGTCGCTAAGAAGGTGAGTTGCCAAACAAGAGAGGCTTGTGTGGTCACAGTGAATCTATGTGTCACCTGTGCTGCTGTCCTCAGTTTTTCCCAGAAACAGCCCAAGGTCACATCCCCTTCTTCACTGTGTTCATCCCAGACCTGTGTTAGTCTGACACAGGGGGCAGGGGTGTCGTGTCTGTAGGAATCAAAATGGTTGTACTGACGACTATTACCTGGCTTGCCTCTCTGGTAAGTCTCTCCTAGGGCATGTCTGGCCCAGATCCAGCTCTAAGCTGTGGTATAATGTAGGTGGGACTGGAGTGCTCTGCTGGGAAAGGAACCACTCCATACTCCTCCCCAGGGGCTGTCCTCCAGGGACATGCAATTCTCTGCTGCCTTCCACCACCTGAAGTGTAGGCTGACTGTCTGCTGCTGTGGAACCTGCCCCTGGATGACCCCTGCTGTGAGGGAACTGATAATCACTCTGCCCAGTCCTCAAGCTCACAAAGCTTGCAGCCTCTGAAGCCACACCCCACCATGGCAAGGGGGAAATGGGGCTTTCATGGCTGACTCACACCTGTGTATATGCTCGTTTGGGGGCATGTACAGCATACCCACAACCCACCCTAAATGCACTAACTGGCAGCCCAGACTACACTCCACACCCTTCAGGCTGTCTCTATGCAGCCTAGATGGAGTCCTTTCCAAGGGTCCATCAGCTGAAGCCCTACTTTCAGTGCCTGGGCACTTCACATACTCGCAGCCCCAGGCACATTTTGGGCTGGAAAGGCAGGGAAGTGGAAGCTAACAGCTGCTGTCTGTCTCTGCCCAGATAGTTAGGCAAGCACATTCCAGGCCCCTTCAGCTCTCTATGTGTCCTAATGAACTTCCCAGCCACTGAAGGGGATTCTCAAGGCAAGGGCACCTTTCCTTTTTCACCTTTCAGGAGCTCCAATCCCATCCCAAAGTCTTTTTCTTTTTTATCCTGCCCAGCTACATGAGGATCTTTCTTGCAGCTTTGGTTGTATAAGAGGCCTTATACCAGTTCACAGTTGCTTTTGTGTGAGAATTGTTCCACATATAAATATATTTTTGATGTGTTTGTAAAGAGAGGTGAGTTCCAAATCCTTCTACTCCATCATCTTGATCTCTACCCTTAAAACTGTTTCCTACTGAATAATTTCCTGCACATTGAAATTACATCCATTTATGACAGCACTCATCCCAGCTTGAATGTAGGCATTTAGAAGCAATGTATGACTTGCTTCTAAAATAATAAAATATGAAAATGAGATGGGATATCTCTTCCTTGATTCAGTTAGTAGTATGGCAAAGGTTATGAGATGTCACTGTTAACTGATTAGAGAGATATTTTTTTCTCTATTGATGACTTTGAGGAAGTAAGTTACTAAAAAATTTTTTAGTAACCCCAGGCAGAAGTCCAGGTGGCAAGAAACTGCAGATAGCCTTCAGCTGACAGCCAGACAATAAAATAGACATTTCAGTCATACAGCGGCAAAGAAGTGAACTATGTCGACAAACTGAAAGAGCTTGGGATCAGATTCATCCACTCAAGACTCAAGATGATAATTCAGCCTAGAGAGCACCTTAATTGACACCTTGTAAGACCCTGAACAGGCGACCCATGTAAGCTGTGCCCAGACACCTGACAAAAATTTTTAGATAATAAATGTATGTTTTTGTAAGCTACTAAGTTTATGGTAGTTAATTACACAGCAACAGAAAAGTTATACAATCAGCCAGGTCAAATTGAAATAATTTGAGCCTGCTTTACCATTTTCTATAGTGCTGTCTCATTCAAAGTATTTGTTGCTCAGTCATGTCTAACTCTTTGCAACTCCATGGACTGTATCGTGCCAGGCTCCTCTGTCCATATTTTCCAGGCAAGAACACTGGAGTGGGTTACCTTTTCCTCCTCCAAGGGATCTCCCTAACTCAGGGATCGAACCCAGTCTCCCACATTACAGGCAGATTCTTTACTGTCTGAGCCAGCAGGGAAGCCTTCTGTCTCATAAACAATTGCAATTTGACTTGTGAGTTTTTTTCAATTAATAAAAATATTTTATTTTTCTGAATTTAAGGTTTCTGTGGCATGACCAGTTTTTTTGAATTTTAGATTTGTTAAACTTAATTTCTTTAATATATGTAAAGCAATACTCACTTTCATACCTAAATACTATTGTTTTGTTTTGTTTTGTTTTTTCTTTAAAGAAGAAACCCTATCTACTTTGGCCCTTCAAAACCTAGATTCACCCTGAGCACTGATCATACTCTCTGGCTCTTGGACAGTCTTGCACACCGACTGCAAGCTCCATGAGCTGTCAGGGATAGGCTAACTCCTCTCCTTGGCTGACCAGGAGTCCTGCCTACATCAGCAGGCAAAATTGGCTGAACCAACAAAGGGACAGATTGGAAGCCTTACAGGCTTTAAATAATCAGAGGAACTGCTCTTCTCCCTGCCAGAGCTAAGACTGAACTCATTTTCCTAGAGATACTGTGTAGTAGGGGACATTAGCTGGGGGAATCCCACCACAATTTCCTAGTCCACAAGGTTCCCTTTTCCCCCACAGGGTACATGACTCTTCTCCCCAGCCCAGAAATACCATTCTGCTGGCAGCACTGGCAGATGGCATCATGCCAGTCTAGGAGATGTTCTTTGTCCCACACACTGGAGAATCCCTTCCCTAGAGGTGCAAAGTCACTAAGCCTGGGGAAGCTCCTTCAGCTCCCTCAAATTGCATTAGCTGAGACCAGTGGCAGCCTCATGTCACAAGCTAAGAGAAGCAGAAGACAGCTTTGAAAATTAGTTATCGGAACCACAGACCATAGAATTAGGCCAAAGATAAATAGAGGACTGCAAGCTAAGACAAAATTTTAAAAGGACAGGGGGCATCCTTAAAATATAGTCCAAATGCCTGGGATACAATTTAAAAGATCACCCATTATACAGAGGATTGAAAATTAACTTGAATTAGAATCAAAAATTAACTGATACCAATACAAAGATGAGTCAGGTATTGGGGTGATCTGACAAAGATCTTAAAACAATCATTATAAAAATGATTTCACAAGAGATTAGAAATTATCCGAGACAGATGAAAAATGAAAAATTTCATCATAGAAAAATAAGTTACTTAAAGGAACAAAACAGAAATTATAGACCTGAAAAATACAGTAACAATTTTTTAAAACTTTCTAGACTTGCTAGACAGCCTCCCTGGAGTAGGAAATGGCAACCTCCTCCAGTATTCTTGCCTGGAGAATCCTGATAGCTTACAGTGAATGGTGAACAGTGCCTCCAGATTCATGGTCTCCGAAGGAGAAGATTTAACTCCAGGACCAAAGACAAGGTCTCAGTCACTCAGAGCTTTGTGTGCAAAATTTTATTTAAAGTGACAGGACAGAGAAAGCTTCTGACATAGACATCAGAAGGGGATAGAAAGGGTACCTGCCTCACTAGTTTAAGCGGGGGCCTTATATACTTCTCAACTAGCTGCTGAGAATAAATAAAAAGAATACCTCAAGGTTGTTAAGAGTTCCACCAGACCCTTTCCCAAGGCATGCATCCTGAGATAATTTTGGCATAAGATTAGTCACGGAGAATGTGTTCTGGGCAACCTCTCTGGGCGAGATCTACTGTTGCTGTGTAGTTCAGGGGTACAAGTCTTCAGAAACAGGTTCCCAGGCAAGATTTGTTACAATTATAATCATTAATATAGAACCTAAGAAAAGTATTTCCTTGAGTAAGACCTTGTGCTGTGTGATCATTCCTTTCAGACCTAAAGAAAGGCCAGTTCTTGGGCAAGATACATTGTTGCACAGGGCTTAAGGAAAGCATGAGGGAGAATGTTCACCTCCTCCCTAAAGGGCCTTGGATTGCCTGCCTAAGCTTTAACTCTTTCAGTCCCATGGACAGAGATGCCTTGGAGGGCTACAGTCCATGGGGTCCCAAAGAGTCAGACGTGACTGAAGCAACTTAGCACAGCACAGCACAGACAGGCCCAGTAATAGAGTGGAGATGACAGAGGATAGAATCAGTGAACTCTATATAATTGATCTAACCTGAACAAAAAAAGAAACTAGACTGAAAAAAAGAAAATAAACAAAGCTACAAAGACAATAATAACAAATAATCTGACCTTTGTGTCATCAGAGTAGATAGAGAGGGGCTGAAAGAGTTTTCAAAAACTAATGGCTGAAAACTTCCCAAGTTTGATGAAGGATATAAATTCACACGTGCAAAAAACTGACAGGTGGAAAATCACAAGAAATCTACATATTAAATAAATAAAACTATAATTAATGAGTGAGTTCAGCAAGGTCACATGATATAGATCAAGACATATAAATCAATAGCAATGAGCATGTAGAAAATCAAAATTAGAAATGTAATATCATTTATTGTTAACATCAAAAAAAAAAAAAGAAAGACTTAGGTAATCTTTAACAGGCCTTAGTTCTAAGTAGAATGATTTCTCCTACTTTATTCATAACCCTAACAAACATGTACAGGATCTATATGCTGAGTTACAAAATTCTGCTGAAAGAAATCAAAGATGTAAACAAATGGAAAGATTCACTGTTTTCATCATGTATTGGAAGATTAAACATAAAAAACAATTCTCTCCAAATTGGTTTATAGGTTTAATGTAATTTCTATTGAGTTAAAGAAAAAAGAAAAAGAAAAATTTGTGCAAATATAGATAAGCTTATTCTAAAGTTCATATTGCAAAAAAATTAATAAACAGAAACTTTCAACTAAATAGGATTAGGAGATTAGAAGAAGAGGCTCTCATTCCCTGTGACAACAGCAAGTCTTACTGGAGGGAAATTCTCCTCCTTCTTTCTGGAGGAAGAAGGACTCATCCAATGAAAAGCCATAGACTCTTTATTTACTGAGGCTTCCCAGGTGGCGCAGTGGTAAAGAATCCGCCTGCCAATTCAGGAGACACAGGAGATGCTGGTTCAATCCCTGGGTCAGGAAGGTCCCCTGGAAAAGGAAATAGCAACCCTTTCTAGTATTCCTGCCTGGAAAATCCCATGGACAGAGGAGCCTGGCAGGCTACAGTCCACAGGGCTGCAAAGAGTCAGAAATGACTGAGTGACTGAACACATTGTGTTTACTACAGCCCTCCCAACTTCCCTTTCCCTCTGAAAAGCATTCTCCTTCCCTTGCCATGCAGACACTGGCCATAGACGCAGACCCAAACTACAATTCTCTGCTAATCTCAAATAAACTCATCTTTGCTGGAGAAATATCTGTTGAACTGTTTATTTCAGGTCTACAAAATATAAACATACAACTAGCCCTAGAACAGCTAAAATAATCATGAAAAAGAACAAAGAGGTAGGAATCCTCATACTGAACATTAAGGCCCAAAGAGAGCTACAGTAATGAGGGCCACATGCTATTGGTGGAGGTCTAGTCCCGTAGATCAGTGGAATAGAATACAGAGCCCAAAAGCAGATTCACACAGATTTGTTGAACTGATATTTTACAAATGTGGAAAAATAATTCATTGGAGAAATAACTTTTTCAATAAATGGTGCTGGAGCAGTTGGAAATCCACAGGCAAAAATATAAACCTCAACCTAAATCTCATACTTCACATAAAAAAATTTACTCAAAATGCATCAGATATTGAAATATAAAACTTAAAACTATTAAAATTGTATTAAAGAATAGGAGAAAAGTCTTCAGATCTAGGACTAGGCAAATAACTCTTACACTTGGCAATAATAATCCAATCCATGGAAGGAAAAATTGATAAAATGGACTTCATCAAAACTAAACATTTTTGCTCTGCAAAAGACCCTGTGAAAAGACAGACTGGGAGAAAAAATGTGCTGATTAGAAACCCCAAAATAGACAACTATCTAGAATATATAAAGAATTCCCAAAACTTAATAGTGAAAGAGAAACTGTTGTCCTACAGTTTTACATCAAGTTAAAATATGCTTAAAAATAAACATGGCAGTAGGCTATTTTAAGGTAAAAGAAAATGAAAATTTTCCCTTAATTCTCTTATACTTATGAATGATCAAGCAAAGATTATAGCCCTAATTGGATTTATAACATATAAAGATATACTACATGTGCCAAATAGAGCACAGAGATGGGAACAGACTAAATAGACCCAAATGTGTTCAATGTTTGTACATTAATATGAAATAGTATAATGCTAACTCTATTAGAATGAAAAGTTAAGGACATGAACCGTAAACCAGAAAAACCACTAAAAATTATGTAAATAATTAGAGCTAAACACCCATTAGATTAATTAAAAGCCAGACATTTGCAGTATGGATTAAGGGGGAAAAAATGCTACATACAGGCATTGCACTTTAAAATAAAGGTATAGAAATACTTGAATTAATGGATGGAAAAATATATGAAGGAAACACCATAACAAAGCTGAAATGGCAATATCAGTATTGGGTATGATAGTCTTCAAGAAAAAATATGGTTGAACGCAAATAAGGACACCATAATAATATAATAACCACTTTATTTTGAATAAAGATAAATATAAATATACTTCATATCACACTCAAGCAAAGAATGCTCAAAATTCTCCAAGCCAGGCTTCAACAGTATGTGAACTGTGAACTTCCAGATGTTCAAGCTGGATTTAGAAAAGGCAGAGGAACCAGAGATCAAATTGCCAACACCTGTTGGATCATCAAAAAAGCAAGAGAGTTCAGAAAAACATCTGTTTCTGCTTCACTGACTACACTAAAGCCTTTGACTATGCAGATCACAACAAACTGTGGAAAATTCTTAAAGAGATGGGAATACCAGACCACCTGACATGCCTCCTGAGAAATCTGTATGCAGGTCAAGAAGCAACAGTTAGAACTGGACATGGAACAACAGACTGATTCCAAGTTGGGAAAGGAGTATAACAAGGCTGTATATTGTCACCTTGCTTATTTAACTTATATGCAGAGTACATCATGCAAAATGCTGGGCTGGATGAACACAAGCTGGAATCAAGATTGCAGGGAAAAATATCAATAAAATAACCTCAGATATGCAAATGACAGTACCCTTATGGCAGAAAGTGAAGAGGAACTAAAGAGCCTCTTGATGAGGATGAAAGAGGAGAGTGAAAAAGCTGGCTTAATACTCAACATTCAAAAAACTAAGATCATGGCATCAGTCCCATCACTTTATGGCAAATAGTTGGGATAACAGTGGAAACAGTGAGAAACTTTATTCTTTTGGTGATTTTGACCAAAATCACTGCAGATGGTGACTGCAACCATGAAATTAAAAGATGCTTGCTTCTTGGAAGAAAAACTATGACCAACTTGGATGGCATAATGAAAAGCAGAGACATTACTTTACTGACAAAGGTCCATCTAGTTAAAGTTATGGTTTTTCCAGTAGTCATGTATGGATGTAAGATTTGAATCATAAAAAACGCTGAGTGCCAAAGAATTGAGGCTTTTGAACTGTGGTATTGGAGAAGACTCTTGAGAGTCCCTTGGACTGCAAGGAGATCCAACTACTCAATCCTAAAAGAAATCAGTCCTGAATATTCATTGGATGGACTGATTCTGAAGCTGAAACTCCAATATTTTGGCCACCTGATGTGAAGAACTGACTCATAGAAAAGACCCTGATGCTGGGAAAGATTGAAGGCAGGAGGAGAAGGGGACAACAGAGGATGAGATGGTTGGATGGCATCACCAACTCGATGGATATGAGTTTGAATAAGCTCTGGGAGTTGGTGATGGACATTGAGGCCTGGCTTGCTGCAGTCCATGGAGTCACAATGAGGTAGACACGACTGAGTGACTGAACTGAAATGATAAATATACAAAAGCTGTAACAATCTTCAATACTCCAAACACATAGCTTCAAAATTTACGAAGTAAAAGAAGAGCTTGACAGAATTCCCTAGTGGCACAAGGAAGAATCCACCTGCCAATGCAAGGCCATAGTTTTAATGTCTGGTCTGGGAAAATTTCACATGCTGTGGAGCAACTGGTCCTGTGTGCCACAACTACTGAGCCCATGCTCTCGAGCCCACAAGCCATAACTACTGAAGCCCGCACACTTAGAGCCTGTGCTCTGCAAAAAGAGAAATCACCACAATGTGAAGCCCTTGCACTGCAACAAGAGAAAGCCTGTGCAAAGCAATGAACCCAGTGCAGCCAAACAAACAAATATTTTTAAGAAATAAATAATTTTAAAAAGAAATGGGAAATTCCCCAATAATAACTGAAAGTTATAAAACCTATCTCTCAGCAGTTGATAGAACAATGAGAATAATACATACATACAAAGGAGCTTCCCAGGTCGTGCAGTGGTAACGAATCCATCTGCCAATACAGGAGACACAAGAGAGGTGAGTTCAATCCCTAGGTTGGGAAGATCCTCTGGAATAGGAAATGGCAACCTACTCCAGTGTTCTTATCTGGAAAATTCTGTGGACAGAGGAGACTGGATTACAGTCCGTGGGGTCACAAAGATTTGAACACAAAGAGTCAGACATGACTGAGCACACACGCATGCACAGACATACATAATGAAGACTTAAAAGATGAATAACACTATTAAACAACTTAGCCTAATTGTTATTCATATTTAACCACACAGGAGAGCTACAGAATACATGTTCTTTCCAATTTTACTTGGTACAAGATAAACAATATACCATAAAACAATCCTCAATAAATTTGGAAGAACTGATATCATATAGAGTTACCCTCTGAGCATCATATGATTAAATCATAATGAAATATTTTTAAACTGACATATATGTGAAAATTAAACAATACATTTTGAATAATGTATAGAAGAAATATTGGTCAAAAGGAAAATAGTGAATGACAATAAAAACACAATATATCAAAATTTGTGTGATGCATTAGTTCTTATAGGAAGTTTTATACCTTAAATTATTTATAGTAGAAAATTACTTAAAGTGAAGCATTTAAGATTTCATCTAAGGAAGTTCGGAGAAGGCAATGGCAACCCACTCCAGTACTCTTGCCTGGAAAATCCCATGGATGGAGGGGCCTGATAGGCTGCAGTCCATGAGGTCGCTAAGAGTCGGACACAACTAAGCAACTTCACTTTCACTTTTCACTTTCATGCATTGGAGAAGGAAATGGCAACCCACTGCAGTGTTCTTGCCTGGAGAATCCCAGGGACGGGGGAGCTGGTGGGCTGCCATCTATGCGGTCGCACAGAGTCGGACACGACTGAAGCGACTTAGCAGCAGCAACAGCAGCAGCAAGGAAGTTAAAAAAATTACTCAAATCTACATAAAGAAAAATATCAATATAAGACCAGAACTTGGTGAAGTATAAATGTCAATGGAAAACATCATAAATTAATAAACCTAGTTAAACTTACCAAAAAGAAAAGGAAAGGAAAAATAAATTATGATGATCAGGGATGGCAATAAGTAAGAAAAGTTGACAAATATCTTGGAAATACTACTTATCAAAACTGATACAAGCTACAGCAGAAGATATATATAGTCCTGTATCTAATATAAAAATTGAATTTGTTATCAAAATCGTTTCCACAAACAAATTTCTGCGTTCCCTGATGAATCCTATAAAACATATGAGAAAGAAATAACACTTATATTTCAGAAACTATGAGAGAATATAGGGGGAAGACAGTCTTTACAACTGGTTTTATGAAGCCAGCATAACTCTTAAAATGAAATCTGACAAAAATATTACCAAAAAATAACACTCTATACCAGAATTTCTCATAAAACACAAAAGATTTTTAACAAGATATTGGCAAAGTTGATCCAGCAATATGTATGATTTGAGTGACTGAGTGAAAGTCACTCAGGGGCGCTCGCGCCGGAAGATGGGGCCGCCCGCCCGCCGCCAGCTCGCCGGCGCCCCGTGTCCCCGCCCGCTGGCCGCCCCGGGCCCGGCGTCCCCCGCGAGGCCCTGGAGTCGCGGGCCAGGCGGCCGCGGACGGTGTAGAAGGCAAAAAAAAAAGAAAGTCACTTAGTTGTGTCCAACCCTTTGTGACCCCATGGACTATAGAGTCCATGGAATTCTCCAGGTCAGAATACTGGAGTTGGTAGCTGTTCCCTTCTCCAGAGGATCTTCCCAATCCAGGGATCAAACCCAGGTCTCACTCATTGCAGATGGATTCTTTACCAGCTGAGCTACTAGAATAATAAATCTTGATAAAGTGAGTTTACCTTAAGTATGCAAGACTGGTTTAAAATGCATAAGACATCAATGTAATTCACTGTATTAACAGAATAAAAGAAACCCAATATAATTATTTCAAATAGATTCAGTTCAGTCACTCAGTCACGTCTGACTCTTTGCGACTCCATGGACTGCAGTGCACCAGGCTTCCCTATCACCAAATCCCAGAGCCTACTCAAACTCATGTCCATCGAGTCAGTGATGCCATCCAAAATCTCATCCTCTGTCCTCCCCTTCTCTTCCTGACATCAATCTTTCCCAGCATCAGGGCTTTTCCAATGAGTCAGTCCTTCGCATCAGGTGGCCAAAATATTGGGGTTTCAGCTTCAGTATCAGTCCTTCCAATGAACATTCAGGACTGATTTCCTTTAGGATTCACTGGTTGGATCTCCTTGCAGTCCAAGGGACTCTAAAGAGTCTTCTCCAACACCACAGTTCAGAAGTATCAATGCTTTGGCACTCAGCTTTCTTTATAGTCCAACTCTCACATCCATGCATGACTACTGGTAAAACCATAGCTTTGAATAGATGAAGATTTGTGGGCAAAGTAATGTCTCTGCTTTTTATTACGCTGTCTAGGTTGGTCATAACTTTTCTTCCAAGGAGCAAGCATCTTTTAATTTCATGGCTGCAGTCACCATCTGCAGTGATTTTGGAGCCCAGAAAAATAAAGTCTGTCACTGTTTCCATTGTTTCCCATCTATTTCCCATGAGGTGATGGGACCAGACGCCATGATCTTAGTTTTCTGAATGTTGAGTATTAAGCCAGCTTTTTCACTCTCCTCTATCACTTTTATCAAGAAGCTTTTTAGTTCCTTTTCACTTTCTGCCATAAGTATGGTGTCATCTGCATATCTGAGGTTATTGATATTTCTCCCAGCAATCTTGATTTAAGTATGTGCTTCATCCAGCCCGGCATTTTGCATGATGTACTCTGCATATAAGTTATATAAGCATGGTGACAATATACAGCCTTGACTTACTCCATGCCTGATTTAGAACTAGTCTGTTGTTCCATGTACTGTTCTAACTGTTGCTTATTGCATATAGATTTCTCAGGAGTCAGGTCAGGTGGTCTGGTATTCCCATCTCTTGAAGAATTTTCCACAGTTTGGTGTGATTCACACAGTCAAAGGCTTTGGCATAGTCAATAAAGCAGAAATAGATGTTTTTCTGGAACTCTTATGCTTTTCTGATGACCCAGTGGATGTTGGCAATTTGATATCCGGTTCCTCTGCCTTTTCTAAATCCAACTTGAACATCTGGAATTTAATGATTCACATACTGTTGAAGCCTGGCTTGGAGAATTTTGAGCATTACTTTGCTAGTGTGTGAGATGTGTGCAATTGTGCTGAGTTTGAGCGTTCTTTGGCATTGCCTTTCTTTGGGATTGGAATGAAAACTGACCTTTTCCAGTCCTGTGGCCACTGCTGAGTTTTCCAAATTTGCTGGCATACTGAGTGCAACACTTTCACAGCATAATCTTTTAGGATTTGATTTAGCTCAACTGGAATTCCATCACCTCCACTAGCTTTGCTCGTAGTCATGCTTCCTAAGGCCCACTTGACTTCACATTCCAGAATGTCTGTCTCTAGGTGAGTTATCACACCATCATGATTGTCTGGGTCATGAAGATCTTTTTGTATAGTTCTTCTGTGTATTCCTGCCACCTCTTCTTAATATCTTCAGCTTCTGTTAGGTCCATAGTATTTCTGTCCTTTATGGTGCCCATCTTTGCATGAAATGTTTCCTTGGTATCTCTAATTTTCTTGAAGAGATCTCTAGTCTTTTCCATTGTGTCGTTTTCCTCTATTTCTTTGCATTGATCACTGAGGAAGTCTTTCTTATCTCTACTTGTTATTCTTCAGAACTCTGCATTCAAATGGGTATATCTTTCCTTTTCTCCTTGCCTTTTGCTTGTCTTCTTTTCTCAGCTATGTAAGGCCTCCTCAGACAACCATTTTGCCTTTTTTGCATTTCTTTTTCTTGAGGATGGTCTTGATCCCTGCCTCCTGTACAAATTCACAAACCTCCGTCCATAGTTCTTCAGACACTTTGTCTATCAGATCTAATCCCTTGAATCTATTTGTCACTTCCACGGTATAGTTGTAAATGATATGATTTAAGTCATACCTGAATGGTCTAGTGGTTTTCCCTACTTTCTTCAATTTAAGTCTGGAATTGGCAATAGGAGTTCATGGTCTGAGCCACAGTCAACTCCCGGTCTTGTTTTTGCTGACTGTATAGAGGTTCTCCATCTTTGTTGCAAAGAATATAATCAATCTGATTTTAGTATTGACCATCCGGTGATGTCCATGTGTAGAGTCTTCTCTTGTGTTGTTGGAAGAGGGTGTTTACAAACAAGCATTTGACAAAAGTCATCAATCATCTGTGATAACTCTCAATATACAAGGGATAGTGAGAACTTTCTTAGCCTGATAAAGGGCATATGAAAAAGCTATTTAATGCTAGAATATTGAGTGCTTTGCCCCTAGGAGCTGAAAAAACAAAGGCAAGATGTCCAATCATACCATTTCTATTGAATGTTGTATTGGAGCTATAAGCTCTTTGCTGTAAAGAAATGATAATACTTAAAAGGCCTAAAGTTCAAAAATAAACAAAACTTAACAAAATTGTTAAGGCATCAGTTCACTCCGCATTGATTTATAGATTTAGGGCAGTCCCAAACACAATCCCAGCAGACACTTCTATAGAAATTGATTCTAATATTTATATGGAAGCACAAATGACCTACAATATCCAAAGCAACCTTGGAAAAGAACAAGATTGGAGGATGTACATTAGCCAATCTCCCCAGGGACGGGGGAGCCTGGTGGCTGCTGTCTATGGGGTCACACAGAGTCGGACATGACTGAAGTGACTTAGCAGCAGCAGCAGCAGACTTACTAGGAAGCTACAGTGATAAATGAGGTACTAGTCTACAACTGATAAACAGATTAAAGAGGAGAAAGTCCAGAAGTACAATCACATGTTGATGGTAAGTCAAGTTTTGACAAAGGTGCTCCTGAAGTCCAAAAGGGATCCAAAGAGATAGGAATATCTTCAATATCTGAAACAGATATCCAATATCCAAAAGGCATAGGAATGTTTTCAGTAAATGATCCAGAGAAAGTGGATAGCCATATGGAAATAATTAACTTCAAACACTATCTAGTACCATACACAAAACTTAACTCAAGCTATATCATGAACTAAAACATGTTAACTGAATCTATAAAACTCTAAAAATAATAAGCATGGTGTAATACCCTTGTAATGTGGATTTAGCAAAAGTTTTATGGACAAAACTAAGAAAGCAATAACCATAGAAGAAAAAAATATATCAGACTTTGTGTAAAGTAAAATTTCGGCCATCAAAAGATATTTTAAAAATTAATAGGTAATCCAGAGACAGGGAAGAAACTTTTACAAACATGTGTCTGATGAAAGACTGCTATATACAATAGTTTTAAAAACTCTTATAACTCAGCAATTAACAGACAAAAGAAAATTACTAAATATGAGCAAAATATTTCAACAGCCATTTGACAAAAGGAGAGATACTAATGACCAACAAGCACATGAAAACTGCTCAGTATTGCTTGTTAGGAAAATGTCTATTAAAATTGCACAAAGATATCTACACACCTGATCAGAGTAATTCAAATGAAAAAGAATGACCTAACTAAATTTGGGGGTGAATATTAAGCACTTGTAACTCTTGTGCATTTTTATTTGGTGTGTAATACTGTACAACGACATTGGAAAAATTCTGGCAATCTTTTATGAAACTAAGCACATATTTGTATTTTGACACAGTATTTCAATCCTGTGTTTATCCAAGAGAAGTGAAACACATAGTCACAAAAACATTTGTATAAAAATATTTTTAGCAGCTTTATTTATAATAGCCAAAGCCTGGAAATAGCTCATGATTCCATCAGTGACAATGGCTGAGGAAGGTGGGATCCAGATGGTGGAATTGAATGACACTGAGCTCATCTTCCCTCACAAACACATCAAAGCTACAACTACATAGAGAACAACTCTCAGAAATTGACCTGAAGACTAGCAGAACATCTGTTCTACAACTAAGCTATAAAGAAAGATCCACACAGAGTCTGATAGGAAGAAAAGAGAAGTGATCTAGTCTGGAATCACATTGTTAGCTGGGAACCCAGGAGAGAGGGAGATATCACAGCCTTGGGGATGCTCTCATGGTAGTGAGGTGTTCAATTCCTATTCACATAATAGGAATGCCAGCCTTGCAGTCTGACAGCCTCCTTAAGCTAGTTTGAAAATCAGTGAGGTTTACCAGAGGGCTGTAAGAAATTGAGACTCTGCTCTTCAAGAGTGCATACACAGACTTTGCTTAATCCCATTCACAACATGGAGACAGCCAAATGAAAACTGCCCAATGATCTGGCTTGCTTGCCAGTACTCCCGACAGCATGTCATGCAGCTCTCACTGGGCTCCTGCTCCAGTCCCTCTTGTTCTGGTGCTGCTCCCAATTAAGACAGAGGCAGCCATTGCAAATGAGAGTGTGCACACTAAAAAGGGAACAGAGCTGAGTTGGGCCCTGGCCCTGCCTTTGACCAGGGCAGAGGCAACCATTGCAGGTATGTGCATTTGTGCACACACTTAGGAGGGCATAAAACCAGCTCCAGGGAGAATAACATTTCTGGCACACACATCCATATTTACACTTGGGAGAGAATGAAACCAACTCAGTGGTGTAGCCCCAACCAAGTCTAAAACCAAGGCATACACACTGGTGGGAAATGTGAAACCAGCACAGAAGTGCAGCCCCCAAGTCCTTGGGCCTTGGCCACAATGCCAACCAAGATGGAGACTGCCATCATCCCCACGCCCCCATCAACTCCCTCACAGCTCCTGGTCCACCACTTCAGGTCACTCCTACCCCTAACAACATGGTGACTGCTGTTGAGCATAGGGGAAGCCTGGTTCACACCTGGCTCTAGCTCTAGATGCTCCCACTCAAGCCCTACAACTCACCAATGCATTGACAGTCACTGTACCCCTTTAGAAGACACAGCCTCTGCTCATTTCAGATTCAGCTCTCCCACCAGAGCCAATGGGCTCACAGAAACTGCATAGGGATGCTCCCTCACATGCCTTTAATACTGTGATAAGTAACTGTTTCATCAAATCTACAAAGACAGAGAAAGTTAAAATGAAAACACAGATATGTTTAAAAAAAAAAAAAACAAGGAAAAAAAACTCTAAAAATAAAAACCCTAATGAAACAGGGACAAATAATCTTTTTGATAAAGAGTTCAGAGCAATAGTAATAAGAATGCTAAATTAACTTAGGAAAAGAATAGATGACTACAGTGAGAATTTCACAAAGAACAATATGAAATATGAAAAACCAATCAGAGTTTAAAAAAATACTTATAATAACAGAAATGAAATGTCTATTGGAAAGAATTAGTGGATTAGGTAATACATAAGAACTCATAAGCAGGACTTCCTTGTAGGCCAGTGGTTAAGACTCCATGCTTCCACTATTAAGGTGCACAGGTCTGATCCCTGGTCAGGGAACTAAGATCCCACATGCTGTGGTATGGCCAAAAAATGTCTAAAATGAACTCATAAGCAATCTGAAAGACAGAATAAGGGAAACTACCCAATCAGAATGGCAAAAAGGAAAACAAATTTTAAAACATGAGGATAGTTTAGTGCACAAAAAATAGAAAGGATCAATGAAACTAAGAGCTGTTTTTTAAAAAGATAAATAAAATTGATAAGCCTTTAGCTACACTAATTTAAAAAATAAGACAGCAAGCCCAAATAAACAAAATAAATGAAAGACAAGAAATCACAATTGATATAACAGAAATAAAAACAGTAATAAGAAAATAATATGCCAACAAATTGGACAACCTGAAAGAAATTGATATATTTCTAGATACATACAATCTTCCAAGACTGAATCAAGAAGAATTAGAATTAAACAAAGTATTAGAATTATAGGGTATTAGAATTATAATTGAATCAGCATTTATAAAATGCCCCAAAAGCAAAAACTTAGGATCAGACCACTTCAAAGGGGAATTCTACCAAACATACAGAAAAGTAAATACTTATCCTTCTCAAACTATTCCAAAAACTGAAGAGGAGGGAACACTCAAAAACTCATTATATGAGGTCACCATTACCCTGATAGCAAAGCCAGACAAAGACACTACGAAAAAAGAAAATTACTGGCTAATATCCTTAATAAATACAGTTGTAAAATCTTCAACAAAATATTAGCAAACAGAATTCAACTATATTTAAAAAGTATCATATACCATAATCAAGTGGAATTTATTCCAGGGAAGTAAGAATGGTTCAGTATTCACAAATCAATCAATGTGGTATACCACATTGACAAAAGCTGGATAAAAGACACACGATCATCTCAGTAGATCCAGAAAAAGCATTTGACAAAATTCAACATCCATTCATAGTAGAAATTAATCAAAGTGGACATAAAGGGAGCATATCTCGACATAACAAAGGCCATTTATGACAAACCCACTACTAACACTATACTGGTGAAAACTGAAAGCTTTTCTTCTAAAATCAGGAGCAAAAAAAAAAAAAAGAGCAAAAAATAAATAAATAAAATAAAATCAGGAGCAAACAAGGATGCCTACGCTTACCATTTCTATTTAAAATGTTATTGTAAGTCTACTCACAACAATAAGAAAAAGAAATAAAAGTCATCCAGGTTGGGAGTGGGAAGTAAACTTTCACTATTTTCAAATGCTGCTGCTGCTGCTGCTAAGTCTCTTCAGTTGTGTCCAACTCTGTGTGACCCCATAGATGGCAGCCCACCAGGCTCCTCCATCCACAGGATTCTCCAGGCAAGAATATTGGAGTGGGTTGCCATTGCCTTCTCCAATTTTCAGATGACATAACATTATATATTAAAAACCCTAAAGCCTACACACACACACACACACACACAACTATTAGGACTAATAAGTGAATTCAGTAAAGTTGCAAGATGTAAGACATATACAGAAGTCTGTCACTTTCCTTTACACTAATAATGAACTACCAAAAAGAGAAAGCAAAAAACAATCCCATTTAAAATCCCATCAAGGAACTTCCCTGGTGGTGCAGTGGATAAGATTCTACCTGCCAGTGCAGGGGACAGGGATTCAACCCCTGGTCCAGGAAGATTTCACATTGTCTCAGAGCAACTAAGCCCATGTGCCACAACTACTGAGCCTGAGCTTTGGAGCCTGTGAGTCACAACTATCAAGCCCATGTGCTACTGGACTACTGTAGCCTGTGTGCATGTTCTAGGGCCTGTGAGCTGCAATTACTGAGCCTGTGTGCCATAACTACTAAAGCCCGAGCACCTAGAGCATATGCTCTATAACAAGAGAAGCCACCACAATGAGAAGCCTGGGCACCAAAACAAAGTGTAGCCTTCACTTGTGGCAGCTAGAGAAAGCCTGTGGAAAAAGCAACAAAGACCTAGTGCAGCCAAAATAAATAAATATTGCATCAGAGAGAATAAAATATCTAGGAATAAACTTAACTAAGGAGGTGAAAGACTTATCCTCTAAAAACTATTAAACACTGATGAAGCAAGCTGAAGATGTTAAAAAGAAATGGAAACATGTTCCATTTGGATTGGAAGACTTAATATTATGAAAATGGCCATACTTCCCAAAGCAATCTACAGATTTAATGCAACCCCTATCAAAATACCCACGACATTATTCACAGAGCTAGAAAAAAATAATCCTAAAATTTTTATGTGATCACAACTCTGAATAGCCAAAGCAATCTCTAGAGGGGAAAAAAAAAAGCCAGAGATAAAAAGCTTCCTGACATCTAGCTCAGATCAGTTGCTCAGTCGTGTCCAACTCTTTGTGACCCCACGGACTGCAGCATGCCAGTCATACCTGTCCGTCACCAACTACCAGAGCTTGGGCAAACTCATGTCCATCAAGTCCGTGATGCCATCCAACCATCTTATCCTCTGTCATCCCCTTCTCCTCTTGCCTTCAGTCTTTCCCAGCATCAGGGTCTTTTCCAATGCATCAGGTGGCCAAAGTATTGGAGTTTCAGCTTCAGTATCAGTCCTTCCAATGAACATTAAGGACTAATTTCTTTTAGGATTGACTGGTTTGATCTCCTTGCAGTCCAAGGGATGCTCAAGAGTCTTCTCCAACACCACAGTTCAAAAGCATCAATTCTTCGGTTCTCAGCTTTCTTTAGAGTCCAACTCTCACATCCATACATGACTACTGGAAAAACCATAGTTTTGACTAGACAGACATTTGTTGGCAATGTAATGTCTCTGCTTTTTAATATGCTGTCTAGATTTGTCATAATTTTCTTCCAAGGAGCAAGCATCTTTTAAATTCTAGCTGCAGTAACCATCTGCAGTGATTTTGGAGCCCCAGAAAATAGTCTCTCACTGTTTCCATTGTTTCCCATCTATTTGTCATGAAGTGAAGGGACCAGATGCCATGATCTTAGATTTCTGAATGTTGAGTATTAAGCCAACTTTTTCATGCTCTTCTTCCACTTTCATCAAAAGGCTTTTTAGTTCTTATCTGAGGTTATTGATATTTCTCCTGGCATTCTTGATTCCAGCTTGTGCTTCACCGGCCTGGAATTTTGCGTGATACTCTGCATACAAGTTAAATAAGCAAGGTGACAATATACAGCCTTGACGTACTCCTTTCCGTATTTGGAATCAGTTTATTGTTCCATGTCCAGTTCTAACTGTTGCTTCCTGACCTGCATATAGGTTTCTCAAGAGGCAGGTCAGGTGGTCTGGTATTCCTACCTCTTTCAGAATTTTCCACAGTTTATTGTGATCCACACAGTCAAAGGCTTTGGCATAGTCAATAAAGCAGAAATAGATGTTTTTCTGGAACTCTCTTGCTTTTTCCATGGTCCAGCGGATGTTGGCAACTTGATCTCTGGTTCCTCTGCCTTTTTAAAACCAGCTTGAACATCTGGAAGTTCACTGTTCATGTATTGCTGAAGCCTGGCTTGGAGAATTTTGAGCATTATTTTACTAGCGTGTGAGATCAGTGCAATTGTGCAGTAGTTTGAGAATTCTTTGGCATTGCCTTTCTTTGGGATTGGAATGAATCCCAAGTCCTGTGGCCACTGCTGAGTTTTCCAAATTTGCTGACATAGGGTTTTAAATAGCTCAACTGGAATTCCATCATCTCCACTAGCTTTGTTTTTAGTGATGCTTCCTAAGGCCCACTTGACTTCACATTCCAAGATGTCTGGCTCTAGGTGAGTGATCATCCCATCATGGTTATCTGGGTCATAAATATCTTTTTCATACAGTTCTTCTGTGTATTCTTGCCACCTCTTCTTAATATCTTCTGCTTCTGTAGGTCCATAACATCTCTGTCCTTTATTGTGCCCATCTTTGCACGAAATCTTCCCTTGGTATCTCTAATTTTCCTGAAGATAGCTCTAGTCTTTCCCATTCTATTGTTTTCCTCTACTTCTTTGCATTAATCACTGAGGAAGGCTTTCTTATCTCTCCTTGTTATTCTTCAGAACTCTGCATTCAAAGGGGTATATTTTTCCTTTTCTCCTTTACCTTTAGATTCTCTTCTTTTCTCAGCTGTTTGTAAGGCCTTCTCAGACAACCATTTTGCCTTTTTGGATTTCTTTTTCTCGAGGATGGTCTTGAGAATGTTGTATCCCATCAAAAAACGATACCCCACATCCAAAGGCAAAGGAGAACCCCTGGCAAGACAGTAGGAGGGACAAAATCACGTTTAGAATCAAATCTCATACCCACCAGAGATACTTGGAGGGCTCAAACAAAACCTTGAGTACACCAGGAGTCCCCACAGAGACTGAGCCAGACCTGCCTTTGAGTGTTTGAGTGTCTCCTATGGAGGTACAGCAGTGGCCTGCCACAGGGGCAGGGGCTCTGGATGCAGCAGACCTGGGTGTGGTATAAGCCCTCTTGGAGGAGGTCACCATTATCCCCACCATAGAGCCACCAGAACTTACACAGGACTGGTGAAACAGACTCTTGGAGGGCACAAACAAAACCTTGTGTGCACCAGGACCCAGGAGGAAGGAGCAGTGACCCCACAAGAGACTGACCCAGACTTGCCTGTGAGTCCAGGAGTTTCCAGTGGAGGCATGTGTCGGCAGTGGCCTGCTGCAGGGTTGGGGGTACTGAGTGTGGCAGGCATCCATGGGACCCTTTGAAGGAGGTTGCCATTATCTTCATTACCTCCACCATAGTTTGGTCTCAGGTCAAACAACAGGAGGAAACACAGCCCTGCCCATCAACAGAAAATTGGATTAAAAATTTACTGAGCATGGCCCCACCTATCAGAACAAGATCCAGTTTCCAGCACAGTCAGTGTCTCCCATCAGGAAGCTTCCATAAGCCTCTTATCCTTATCCCTCAGAGGACAGACAGAATGAAAACCACAATCACAGAAAACTAATCAAACTGATCACATGAACCACAGCTTAACTCAATGAAACTATGAGCCATGCTATGTAGAGCCACCCAAGACAGATGGGTCATGGTGCAGAGTTCTCACAAAATGTGGTCCACTGGAGAAGGGAATGGCAAACCACGTCAGTATTCTTGCCTTGAGAACCCCATGCACAGTATGAACAGTATCCTGACTTCTAACTATGCTGAAAAGTGATAGTAATTAAAACAGCATGTTTCTGGCAGAAAAGCAGACATATGAATAAACAGAAAAGAACACAGAGCACAGAAATAAACCTAAGCTCATATGGCCAGTTAATATATGACAAAGGAGGCAAAAATATTCAATGATGAAAAGACAGTCTCTTCAATAAGCAGTGTTAGGACGACTGGACAGTTACATGTAAAAAAATGAAATTAGAAAATTTTCTTACAGTATATACAAACATAAACTCAAAATGGATTAAAGACATAAGTGTGAGATCAAAAATCATAAAACTCAAAGAAGAAAACATAGGCAGTACTCTATGACAGAAACTATAGCTGCGCTTTTTTTTTTTGATCTATATCCTCAGGCAAGGAAATAAAAAGCAAAAATTAACAAATGGGACCCAATCTAATTTAAAAGCTTTTGTACATCAAAAGAAACCATCAACAAAATGAAAAGACAACCTGCTGGATGGGAGGAAATATTTGCAAATGATATGTTTGATAGGGGGTTAATATTCAAAATCTATAAAAAGCTCATACCACACAATATCAAAAGCAAACAAACAATCTGATTGAAACTGAACAGAAGGACCTAACAGACATTTTTCCAAAAATACAGATAGCAAACAGGTACATTAAAAGCTTATCAGCATCATTAATCATCAGAGGAATGTAAGTCAAAACCACAATGAGAAATCACCTCACACCTGTCAGAGTGGCCATCATCAAAATTCTACAAATAATATGTATTGGCAAGGATGTGGAGAAAAGGTAGCCTTGTGCCTTACTGGTGGGAATGTAAATTGGTAAAGTCATTATGAAAAACAGTATCGAGATTCCTGAAAAAATTAAAAATATAACTACCATATCATCCACCAATCTCATTCTTGGATATTAGCATTATTTACAATGGCCAAGATATGGAAGCAATCTAAGTGTCCATCAATAGAGAAATGGATAAAGAAGATGTAGTGTGTGTGTGTGTGTATATATATATATATATATATATATATAATATTACTCAGTCATGAAAGGAATGAAGTTTTGCTATTTGAAACAACATAGATACATCTGGATACATCTGGAAGGTTTTATGCTTAGTGAAGTAAGTCAGACAGAGAAAGACAAATACTGTATTTAACTTGTACATTGAACCTAAAAAAATTAATGAAAATAACAAAACGGAAACTCACAGTTACAGAGAACAAACTGTTTAATCAAGGAAAGAATTCCTATAAGATTTTATTTCTCTTATGATTTCTAATTTTTTTATTTTTTACTGGAGTATTGTTGTGTTAGTTTTAGGTGCAAAGCAAAGTGATTCAGTTGTACATATATGTGTATTAATATCTATCCTTTTTTTCAAATTCTTTTCCCATTTGGTTATTACAGAGTATTGAGTAGAGTTCCCTGTGCTATACAGTAGGTCCTTGTTGGTTGTTTTAAATATAGCAGTGTACACATGTCAATCCCAAACTCCCAGTCTGTCCCTCCCAGTCACCCTTTCCTCCCAACCCCAGTACTCATAAGTTCCTTCTCTAAGTCTGTGAGTCTGTTTCTGTTTTGTACACTGTTCATTTGTATCATTTATTTTTGTAGATTTCTCATGTAAGTGCTATGATAGTAATGAAGCACTTATGCGTTCATTTTGGGGATTCATTAAGTTTTGAGTTTAGGGAAGTTACACATAACTCACCTGAAAAGTGCATAATTGTGATTGACACATATAACAGTTCAAGTCACTGAATATAGACCAACTTTAGCAATTCATTTTATTTCATTTTACCAAATTTCATCAAAATTTTCCTAAATACTGATGCTCTAAAGATAAGGCAGTATTCCACTACTTAAGTAGCCTAGTAGAGGAGAACCACATTTAAACCTTTACAACCAGGTGATAAGGGCAATTAAAGAGGTTTATATAGGGTACCATAGGAACACACTCGGAGAAGGCAATGGCACCCCACTCCAGTACTCTTGCCTGGAAAATCCCACGGACTGAGGAGGCTGGTAGGCTCCAGTCCATGGGGTCACTAAGAGTTGGGCACGACTGAGCGACTTCACTTTTACTTTTCACTTTCATGCATTGGAGAAGGAAATGG